>NW_004444012.1:9177465-9206577 GCF_000243295.1 Trichechus manatus latirostris
CCGCCCGAGCACCGCCCCGTCCCCGCCCACGATCACCGCCCCCGCCCCGCCCCCGTCACCGCCCCGCCCCGCTCCCGCAGTTCTCGCAGCACCTTTCAGTGCCGGGCCGGCGACGTCCTTGCGCGAGCGTACGTGGGGCTCTGAGAACCCGGAAGTTGCGTTATAGGCACGCGTCACGGGGGCGGGAGTCAGCTGAGCTGCCCCGGCAAGGTTGGGATCTCCTGGGGTCGGCTGAAGGAAGCCCGCGATCTCGTCGGGGTGGGAGTGCGGTGCAGCACTGTGCCAGATTCAAGGGGGAGGATTTCCCGGTCTTCTCGCTCTGTAAGGCGAAACCGGGAAGATCGTCAGTGTCTTAAAGAGGAGACGTCGGCGGCGGATTCCCAGGATCCTTCGGATCCTGACGAGTCTGGGGAGTCGCAGCTTCTACTCCAGGGCGACGGGGATCCCTGGAGGGAGCCGTGTCATAATCCCCGGGCCCCGGACGAAAGGCCCAGAGGCCAGGCGCCATGGCGTCCATCCTGGACGAGTACGAGGACTCGCTTTCCCGCTCGGCGGTCCTGCAGCCCGGCTGCCCCAGCGTGGGCATCCCCCACTCTGGTAAGAGAGGGGAGGGCGGGACTCCCCTTGTCCGCCCTCCTGGCACCTGCAGGGAAGGAGCGGGGGAGGGGCTCCAAGAGCTCGGATTCACCTCCAGGGCCGTGCGGTCCAGGTCTAGGCCCCTGATTCTCCCTCCTCAGGCTCTCCTGGCCCCCAGCTGGTGGAAGATCGAAGTTTGAAAGAGTAAAAGGAGCAGTCGTGTGATCTAGGCCCCGCCACTAGGATACTTCTCAGCGGGAACTGGGGCCCAGGAAAGGAAGTGACTTGCCTATCGCACCGCAGTTGAGCCAGTGGGGGATCTGAAAATAGGCTCCAGACTTCTTCTCATGCTTGATTCAGTGCTTTTCCCAGCAGGCCCTTTCTGGAGGTGGGAGGGAGGGAACTGGCAAAGAAACAGTCAAGGAGAATGTTGTAGGAGAAGGAGGGTTGGTCGTAGAGAGAACTGTGTCACTGAACAGGAAAAAAATGAATTTGAAATATTTTAGGTCTTGGCTAGACCTGGGCACAGCTTGGAGTTGAGGAGAAGTTTTTATAGAGGGGCCTGAAGTGCTGGGATATTTTTAGCAGTGGTAAAGGAATGAGGGTAAAGACTAGAGAGAAAGCAGCGCTAGTTTGTGAACACCACTGATTGGGAAAGTTTCCCAGGCTCCCTCTGCCTGACAAGGAGTTTCATTCTTCTCACTGAGAGCATTAACTGTCTGGGCCGGAGGGCGGGAGAGAGTGGAGCTAGATTAGTTGAGTTGGGATTGCTGGTCCAAGACTGATAAGGGAGAACCCCCAAGTTCCTGACACCCTGCTACCACTGAGAGCAGGTACATCGTGGTGTAACAGCATCTCCGTTCAAAGAATCAACCCCTCATTGCTATCAGAAGTGTAGGAAGAACCCAAGACCTCTAATACAGAAGTGATTAGCCAGCCACTTGATATTAAGCTGTTTGTTAACCAAGGTCCTGTTTTTTGTTGTCTCTGCTTGCCTTCCTGCATGTCTTTCATAGCTAACCTTTTCTTCACTCCTCGCCCGTAGGTTATGTGAATGCCCAGCTGGAGAAGGAGGTGCCCATCTTCACGAAGCAGCGCATCGACTTCACCCCTTCCGAGCGCATCACCAGTCTTGTTGTCTCCTGCAATCAGCTCTGCATGAGCCTGGGCAAGGATACGCTGCTCCGGTAACCGAGGGTTAGGGGAAGAGGGAAGACTGGTGGTATCTGGGGACTAATAACTGACCAGTGGCTTTCTTCCATGCCGGGTAGGTGAAGCAGTGGATTTGGAATTTTCAAGAAATAGCCCATCTCTTTCCAAAGAGAACCGGTATAGTATAGTAGTTAAGATTCCGATAGACCTGGCTTCAGATCCGAGCTCTACCGCTTACCAGCTATGGAATCTAGAGCAAGTCACCCAATCTCTCCAAACTTGTTCTTTCATCTGTTAAAGGTAGTACCTACCACAAGTTAGTCACACAGAACTGTGGAACAGTCTAGAGTCCTGATATAGATCCATGATAAATGGTAACAGTATTTGAAAAAGGTACCAGCAAAGTTGTTTATCCATCTGGAATAAACATCTGGGAATGAACAGGCCTCTGTATCACAAAAATGAATGCTAGATGGAATAATTATTTAAATATAAAAAATAATGAGAATATTAAGAGAACACTCGATACATTTCTATATCCTTGGGCTGAAGGGAGACTTTCTTACATAAGGTCGGAAACCCAGAAGCCGTAAGAAAAAGGTAGCTATAGTTCACTATGTGAAAGTAGCTTCTATGGGAAGACGATAATAAAGAAGCAGTATGAATCAGGTCAAGAGAAACAGTAGATAGGAAAATAATGTTTCACATGACTAAGGATTTACATCTCTGTTCCTTAAAAAGTCCTTAAAATTAATGAGAAAAAGATAATTCAGTAGAAAAGGAAGACAAAGAATATGAACCAGCAGTTCATAGAGGAATTCTAAACTTCCAGTGGTGTTGTTGGCTGTTAGTTGCTACCGAGTTACTTCTAGCCCCATGGGTGCTGAGTAGAACTGCTCCAAAGAGTTTTCGCGGCTGTGTGACCTTTTGGAAGCAGATCACCAGGCTTGTCTTCCAAGGTGCCTCTGGGTGGGTTCGAACCACGAACCCTTTGGCTAGTAGTCCAGCACTTAAACATTTGCACCACCCAGGGGCTTCTCAGGTTTCCAATAAACACGTGAAAAATATTTTTTTTCTAAATTGTGCTTTAGGTAAAAGTTTATAGTTCAAGTTAGTTTCTCATACAAAAATTTACACACATTGTTATGTGACCCTAGTCGCTATCCATATAATGTGACCACACATTCCTCATTTCCACCACGGATTTCCCATGTCCATTCAACCAGCTCCTATCCCTTTCTGCCTTCTCATCTCGCCTCCGGACAGGAGCTGCCCATTTGGTCTCGTGTATCTACTTGAGCTAAGCACACTTTTCACGAGTATCATTTTATGTCTTATAGTCCACTCTATTCTTTGAAGAGTTGGCTTCAGGAATGGTTTTAGTTCTGGGTTAACAGAGAGTCTGGGGGCCGTGTCTTCTGGGGTTCCTCCAGTCTCAGTCAGACCATTAAGTCTGGTCTTCCTTCTAGAATTTGAGTTCTGCACCCCACCTTTTCTCCTGCTCCATCCAGGACTCTCTGTTGTGTTCCCTGTCAGGGCGGTCGTTGGTGATAGCCAGACACCGTGTAGTTCTGGTCTCAGGCTGATGAAGTCTCTGGTTTATGTGGCCCGTTTTGTTTCTTGGGCCAATACTTTCCTTGTGTCTTTGGTGTTTTCATTCTCCTTTACTCCAGGTGATTGGGACCAACTGATGCATCTTAGATGGCCACTCACTAGCTTGAAGACCCCCAACGCCACTCACCAAAGTGGGATGCAGGACATCATGAAAATATTTTTAATTTCTGGGAAATGCAAATTAAAATAATAAGATACCATTTTTTTAATCTGTTAGATTGGCAAAAATTAAAAACAGTAATATTTTTAAAAAAAAAGGCAGGAACATTTAGTGCTGGGAAGATGCAGGGAAATGGACTCTCTAGACATTGCCAGTGAGCTTGTAAATTTCCACCATCTTTTGGAAAAGTCATCTGGCCATGTCTGTTAAAATTTAAAATGTCCATAACTTTGATCCCGTAATCCCACTTTGGGAAATACATCCCATAGAAAAGCGCCAGTTTGCAAGTATAGGTATAAGGATGTTAATTGCAGTATTATTTGGGGTAGGAAAAACTGGACCCAAACTGAATGCCCATCAACAGAAAATGGTGATTAAATTATAGATCAGCCATCAAATGGAATATTATGCAATGATTAAAACAATGAGTTACAGCTGTATTTGTTGACCCAGTGGAAAGTTCAGAAAGTACTGTTAGGTGAGAAGAGCAAGTTGCAAAATAACATATACATACACACACAGTATGAAGGCGTTTTCATAAAAACAGCAACACAACATCCCCATCTGTTACGAGCACGGAGAAAGATGTTAATAGCCGTTTTCTCATAGAGTTGAGAACGAAAGGAGTTGGGAAGAAAATCGTTAACTTTTTCTGTAAACATTTTTGCATTGGTTCTTTAGTTAGAATGAGCGTATAACTTGAAAAAAATAAGAATAATTTAAACAGGAGTATTCCTCCAGATTATCATGCAGCTTAATTGAGATGATACTACATTAAGCTCTTGGCATGGTCTTGGGTATATAGAAAGTGCTCCATAACCCTTAGCTGCCGTTCATCGTTGTTCCATTCTTTCCCAGCCATCTGGGAGACCCTTGCCTGTCCTGCCAGATGCACTGGAACTCCATTGACCTGCGGGGAAAGGCTTCTGCTTAGTGACTTCTCAGAGTAAGGTGGTGGAGTTCCCAGAGCTTGAGGGTCTTCAGTAGGACCCTGTATGTGTTTCAAGGTTCCCTTGGGATTAGATTTAGAACTTTATGTGTCTATGTGGATTTGAGGGAAGAAAAGCTTGGGCTTTCATCAGATTTTTAAAGAGGGGTCTGTGATCCTTTCTCTGCAGTGATACTGCAACTCTTGTTCCCACAGCATTGACTTGGGCAAGGCCAACGAGCCCAACCATGTGGAGCTGGGGCGCAAGGATGATGCCAAAGTTCACAAGATGTTCTTGGACCACACTGGTAAGAGGAAGTGGGGGCTGAGGACGGGGCCTGTGGGCAAGTGACTGCCCCAGAAAGGGTGGGTGGGATCTGAGCGTGGTGGGGGCAAGAAGGAGGCTGCGGGTGGGAGTGGCGGCACCCACGAGGCTGCCATGCTCTCCCCTGCCCCAGGCTCTCACCTGCTGATGGCTCTGAGCAGCACCGAGGTCCTCTATGTGAACCGTAACGGACAGAAGGTCCGGCCGCTGGCACGTTGGAAGGGGCAGCTGGTGGAGAGCGTGGGCTGGAACAAGGCGCTGGGCACCGAGAGCAGCACAGGCCCCATCCTGGTCGGCACCGCCCAGGGTCAGATCTTCGAAGCAGAGCTCTCAGCCAGCGAGGGTGGGCTTTTTGGCCCTGCCCCCGATCTCTACTTCCGTCCACTCTACGTGCTGAATGAAGAAGAGGGTCCAGCACCTGTGTGCTCCCTGGAGGCCGAGCGGGGCCCTGATGGACGTGGCTTTGTGATCGCCACCACCCGGCAGCGCCTCTTCCAGTTCATAGGCAGAGCCGCAGAGGGGACTGAGGCCCAGGGCTTCTCGGGGCTCTTTGCTGCCTACACTGACCACCCACCCCCGTTCCGTGAGTTCCCCAGCAATCTGGGATACAGCGAGTTGGCCTTTTATACCCCCAGGCTGCGCTCGGCACCCCGGGCCTTCGCCTGGATGATGGGGGACGGCGTGTTGTATGGAGCACTGGACTGTGGGCGTCCCGACTCCCTGCTGAGCGAGGAGCGGGTCTGGGAGTACCCGGAAGGGGTGGGTCCTGGGGCCAGCCCGCCCCTGGCCATCGTCCTGACCCAGTTCCACTTCCTGCTGCTGCTGGCAGACCGAGTGGAGGCAGTGTGCACGCTGACGGGGCAGGTGGTGGTGCGGGATCACTTCCTGGAGAAGTTCGGGCCGCTGAAACACATGGTGAAGGACTCGTCCACAGGCCAGCTGTGGGCCTACACGGAGCGGGCTGTCTTCCGCTACCACGTGCAGCGGGAGGCCCGGGACGTCTGGCGCACCTACTTGGACATGAACCGCTTCGACCTGGCCAAGGAGTATTGTCGAGAGCGGCCTGACTGCCTGGACACAGTCCTAGCCCGTGAGGCCGATTTCTGCTTTCGCCAGCATAGGTACCTGGAGAGCGCCCGCTGCTATGCCCTGACCCAGAGTTACTTTGAGGAGATTGCCCTCAAGTTCTTGGAGGCCCGACAGGAGGAAGCTCTAACTGAGTTCCTTCAGCGGAAACTGGCCGGTTTGAAGCCAACCGAGCGTACCCAGGCCACGCTGCTCACCACCTGGCTGACGGAGCTCTACCTGAGCCGGCTCGGGGCTCTTCAGGGCGACCCGGAGGCCTTGACCCTCTACCGGGAAACACGAGACCGCTTCCGCACCTTCCTCAGCAGCCCCCGCCACAAGGAGTGGCTCTTTGCCAGCCGGGCCTCCATCCACGAACTGCTTGCCAGCCACGGGGACTCGGAGCACATGGTGTACTTTGCTGTCATCATGCAGGACTACGAGCGGGTGGTGGCATACCACTGCCAGCACGAGGCCTACGAGGAGGCCCTGGCTGTGCTCACCCGCCACCGTGACCCCCAGCTCTTCTATAAATTCTCACCCATCCTCATCCGTCACATACCCCGCCAGCTGGTCGATGCCTGGATTGAGCTGGGCAGCCGGCTTGATGCCCGGCAGCTCATCCCCGCCCTGGTGAATTACAGCCAGGGTGGCGAGGCCCAGCAGGTGAGCCAGGCCATCCACTACATGGAGTTCTGCGTGAACGTGCTGGGCGAGACCGAGCAGGCCATACACAACTACCTGCTGTCCCTGTACGCCCGCGGCCAGCCTGCCTCGCTGCTGGCCTACCTGGAGCAGGCAGGGACCAGCCCGCACCGTGTGCGCTACGACCTCAAGTACGCGCTGCGGCTCTGCGCTGAGCACGGTCACCACCGCGCCTGCGTCCATGTCTACAGGGTGCTGGAGCTGTACGAGGAGGCCGTGGACCTGGCCCTGCAGGTGAGCCAGAGAGTCTTGACCCAGCCGGAGAGGGGCCCAGAGAGCAGTAGCTTCCGATGCAGGAGGGTTGGGGGAGGCGCAGTGGCTGGAGGTCCCCAGCGTCTGTTGCAGAGGCTCTGAGACACTGTAGTGCCTGGTGAAGAGCAAGGACTCGGGTCAGGGTTTCATTCTGGCGCCGCCACTTACCAAGCTGTGTGACTTTAGCTAGTGTCTGAACCTCACGGGCTTTAGGTAATTCAGCCACAAAATGGGGGTGATGTTACAGCAGTTGCCTCATAAAAACCAGTTGACCAGCTGCTGTCAAGTCGGCTCCGACTCATGGTGGCCCATTGTGTGTCAGAGTAGAAATGGGCCCCATAGGGTTTTCCGTGGGTGACTTTGTGGAAGTAGATTGTCAGCCCTGTCTTCCCTGGTGCCTCTGGATGGGTTTGAACCACCAACCTTTCGGTTAGCAGCCGAGCAGGTGAACTGTTTGCACACCTCAGGGACTCCACTTACTTCCTAGGGGTGATTAAAGTATCGTAAGTGAAGAGCACTTAGAACGGTGCTTAGCACGTAGACGCGTTCTACATACGCATTAGCTACTGCGTTGTGGTCCCTGAGAGCAGAGGGCAGGGTGCTGAGGTCCAAGTTAACACTTCCCAGAGTGGGAATCATCTGCTCGCCTTAGAATCCCTTGAAGTGTTATATTTAAAATGCAGATTCTGGGGCATGAACCCAGGACTTGCTGGATCAGAAAGTCTGAGAGTGGGGACTAGAAATCTGTTTTGAATATGCTCCCCAGATGATTCTTAAGTTCTCTAAAATTGGAGACCCATCACCACAAGTAGCTCTTACAGATCTGTGACAGGGACTTGAGGCCCATTCCTGAGATAGGGTCCTCTCCCAGCCCCAGAAGCCCCACCCTTGCTTGCTGCCAGCAGTGCTGGGAGCCTGGCCTTGGGGGCCTCTTTTCAGGTCCAGGTTCCCCGTCTTTATCCCGGGGTGGGGAAGGGGCTGACCTAAACACCCATGGTCCCCCGCAGGTGGACGTGGACCTGGCCAAGCAGTGCGCGGACTTGCCGGAGGAGGACGAGGAACTGCGCAAGAAGCTGTGGCTGAAGATCGCGCGGCACGTGGTGCAGGAGGAGGAAGACGTGCAGACGGCCATGGCCTGCCTGGCCAGCTGCCCCCTGCTCAAGATTGAGGACGTGCTGCCCTTCTTTCCCGACTTCGTCACCATTGACCACTTCAAGGAGGCCATCTGCAACTCCCTCAAGGCCTACAACCACCACATCCAGGAGCTGCAGCGGGAGATGGAGGAGGCCACAGCCAGCGCCCAGCGCATCCGGCGGGACCTGCAGGAGCTGCGAGGCCGCTACGGCACCGTGGAGCCCCAGGACAAATGTGCCGCCTGTGATTTCCCCCTCCTCAACCGCCCTTTTTACCTCTTTCTCTGTGGCCACATGTTCCACGCTGACTGCCTGCTGCAGGCCGTGCGGCCTGGCCTACCCGCCTACAAGCAGGCCCGGCTGGAGGAGCTGCAGCGAAAGCTGGGGGCCGCTCAGCCCCTGGCCAAGGGCTCTGCCAGGGCCCTGGAGGCAGAGGCTGGGGCCGTGGCTGGGGGCCCGAGCCGGGAGCAGCTCAGGGCTGACCTGGACGAGCTGGTGGCCGCGGAGTGCGTGTACTGTGGGGAGCTCATGATCCGCTCCATCGACCGGCCCTTCATTGACCCGCAGCGCTACGAGGAGGAGCATCTCAGCTGGCTGTAGGAGGGCGTCATCCCTGCTGGGTGGGCAGCAGGAAGGCCACACCCTTGTCTCTGCTCAGTCAGAGGTTGCTTGGCTGTGACCACGTGGGGGTGAGTGGAATTACAGCCGCTGCCCGTGCAATGTCAGCTGAGCGTGTCGGACAGCTTCCCATGCTGTTCTGCAGACCTGCCTTAGAGCGGCAGTAGACCGGGCCATCCGCCTGCTCCCAGCAGATGGCCTCAGCCTGGAGAAATTGGAAAGCTGACCGCATGACCGTTCCCCCTGCATCGAACAGCTCCTTTGTCTCAACTTTTCACTCCCGTGTATGTCCCGCTCACCTTCCGGAGCAAAAGCACCGTTCTTCCTTCTCTTCACTCCTTGGCCTCTGGACCTCCAGCTCTGCTCCCTCAGAGGAAGCCCTCTCTTCTGTGTGCACCTGGGTCCCCGGAAGGGGAAAGGCAGCCTGCGCCCTCGAGTCCTGGCATTGGGGTGGGAGAGGTGGTGCTGATGGTGGGCGTGCTCGGGTGCCCTGTGTCTGGGGCTGCGTTGTGAGGGGTGCCCTGGGGCAGAGGGTCTCATGGAGGACGGGGGATGGCGAGGGGTGAGAGCATTAAACTGCCTGCCTGCACTGGTGGTTCTGCTGTCAAAGGCTTTGTGTTGATGCCGGGGTGAGTGGTGTGTGAGTGATCTCGGGGGTGCTGGGGTGCCACAGGGAGGCTGCCAGGGCCCTGCATGGCCCGGAGATGAGACCGGATGATGTTGCCATAGTCTGCTCACTTCCTTGTCCCCTGGCTCTAACCTCTCTGACTCCAGGGCTCGGTTGGGAATTCCAGCTTACCATCCTGAATCCGGAAACCCTGGTGGCGCAGTGGTTAAGAGCTATGGCTGCTGACCAAAGGCTGCTAACCAAAAGGTAGGCAGTTCAAATCCACCAGGTGCTCCTTGGAAACCCTGTGGGTCAGTTCTACTCTGTCCTGTAGGGCCACTGTGAGTCGGAATCGACTCAACAGCATCGGGTTTGGTTTTTTTGGTTAGCCTGAATCGTGGACCAGGGACTGTTCTTCCCTTTGGCCAGCAGGTCGTGCTGTTCCCCGCAGAATCTTAGCATCTAGGCAACTGGGGTACTGATTTCCAAGCCCCTTTATCCACTAGTGCTTCCTCGGACTGTTCCTTCCATAATTGTCCCTAGAATTTTCTGGGAGTGTCCACTGCTTAACCATGATTCTGAGCCCCTCCTTTTCCCTCTTTCCATTGGCCCTTAAGCTTGCTAGGTTTTGCTTACCTTTCTCTGCCAGCCTGGGTCTCTGCCTTTCTAGTTCCTGCCCATCTTTGATACTTCCCTCCACTATCTGGCGTTTGACCTTAGTGCTGAGGCTCAACATAGAGGTGGGACAGCCATGGCGACTGTCCAGGGCATTTGGCAAATAGGTTGTCTCCCCATCTAGTCACCTGTGACCCCTCCCGCATTATGCTTCTGTAATAGTGGCTGGAGGCTAAGTCCCCGGCCTGGAGTGGGGCCTCCCCGTGACATCAGCTGAGCACCCTTTGCCCTGTGGACCGGTGTTCACAGTGCACTGCCTGGCCCTGTGGGTGTGGTCTGTCAGCTGGCCCAGATTGAAACAAAACACCAGAGTGTTCCTGGAATCCGGCTGGGGTCAGGCTCACCTGGCTGGTAGCTGCAGGTAACCCTGCACCCCTAATCTTCCGAGACGGTCTCCTTCAGTTCTGGTTGAGTCTCGCCCTGCTGAGTTCCCCACGGGGACAACAGGGTCTCCTCGTGGCCTCTGCCAAACAAGAGAGCCTAGAAGCTGCCCATTTTTTAGGAACCCCAGATTCCCCATCTTCCCCCAGAAGCAAGAGTGGGAGCAAATGTGAGGTGATGGGATTGTGTCGGGTGGGTAGGGGTATTGGGGGCACTCTAATCCTCTGTTCCCTTCCTACTGTTTCAGGAAGGTTCGGCTCCCCTTCCGCCAGACAGGCCGAGGGGAGGGCTGGGGGCCTCTGCTCCCCGTTGTCGGTGGGCGCTGGCAGAGAGGGCTGCGCAGGCGCAGCGGCCTGGTTACTTAGCTAAAACAGCTTGGGGCTTCTGTCTTTGCATATAGTGGGTGCTTACTACGTGGTAGGTAAACAAATACTGCCCTGTAGCTCCCTCTTCCCAGAGGGCTTGGCTGAGGCAGCCTGCGACGCCCCTGCCCCTTCTGCCCTTCCTCAGCCAGCCCATCTGGTCTTAGGCTGCTTCCTCTTTCCTGGAAAAAGGCCCCAGGCTTCCCTGGCACTGATAGAATGAGGTTCCGGTGAGTCAGGGCAGTGGGAAGCCACAGCTCTTAGATCCTCGGAAACCAAGCCCGGCCTGGAATGGAGGGGAAGGAGAAGGCCCTTGGGGCTTTGGCCCTGAGCCTGGGGGAGGGCCACAAGGGGTAGTGTAGGGGGCAGCTGCCCTGACGGGCCAAGATGAATGAGCTGCTCCTGGAGCGGTCAGTGGAAATAGGAGTGGCCACAGGCAGTGACGCTGAGACCAGGCAGGAGGCCTGTAAACAAGGAAGCCACCTGGGGGAGATGGGGGGCGGGCCACTGGTCCTGGGGAGCAGGTGCTTCCTGAGGCCCGCCCTTGAGAGGGCCCTGGGGGGCTGCCCAGCCAAGTCAGCAGCGGTCACCAGGGGGCGCTGTCTACCGGTTTGCCAAAGCCACATGCTCTGGTCAATGGCTCTGGAGGAGTGACCGTCCGAGGGGGGGCCTGCCCATGTCCGAGGTCCCACTTGCTTCCCTCCCTCCTCCTGTCCCCAAGGTAGACTGGCCAAGGGCACCAGCCCTGGCAGATAGGGCACGGAGCTCAGTGCCTGGCCAGCCTGGGTGTGAGCTCGTTCTCTGGGGACCACTAGTTACGGCAGTTCCTGCCCCCTGCCCCCAAGGCTCCTGTCCCAGGCTGAGGACTGGCACCAACCCCATCGGTCAGGAGGGGGTTCTGAGGCCACCAGGCTCCAGGCTGCCCTTGGCGCTGCCCCCTGGCGCCAGGGAAACAAAAGGCTAGGGGCCCAGAGGGAGTTATCTGGTCCCACCACCACCACTGGGCGGAGGGCAGGGGAGGGGGCCAAGGGGGGCACACCTCTCCACTCCCCCAGCTCTGCAGATTCTTCGAGACACTTTCACAGGCGGAAATTCCCAGAGGTCAGAGGAGGGAAATGGTTAATTCCTTTTATTCAATGGGTCCCCCCTACACGCCTCCCCCCAACTTCCTCCCTCCACTTCCCTCACCCCCCCCCGTGTGAACAGGAAGTGGAGAGGAAAAGGCTCTGAGCAGAGCAGCTGGGAGCTGGAGGCAGGGAGTGGGCCGCAGGCTTGGTGCCAGCCCGGCCGGCCCCTCATGGTTGCTTGCTGGCGGCCTGACGGCCTGTGGCCTGGGAAGGAACCTGCAGCCCTGCTGGGAAACAGCCCAGTGTCCAGCCCTTACTCGCCAACCTGTACCCAGGTCAGAGGTGGCTGAGTGCAAGGCATCCTCTGCCCAGCACCCAGCTGTTCTCGCTGCTGCAGCCCTGCCCCCACTGCCAGGCTGGGCATCCCGGGGCTGGCAGTCATCTCAGGCAGCCGTCACTGCTGGCACTGGCTCCAGCTCTCAGCCCCTTGGCCCTGCTAGTCCTTTGAAGCTCATGCAGAGCTTCCTGTTTGGGGCGGGCGATGCCAGGGCCCCTCCCCCACCATTGTTCTGTAGAGACCATAGGTCCATCTGTTGCCCCACGGTGGGGCCCCTGGGCAGTGCCACTCGGAAGCAGCACCACAAAGGACCCTGCTGGCAGCTTTGCTTATGTGGCTTGAGGCTGGGCCCTGCAGCAGGTTGAGGGTGGCTGGTGGGCAGAGGAGGGCCTGGGGCAGGAGTGAGATGGGAGGAAGATGCCCCATAGTTTTCCTTCTCAGGCAGCTAGTACTCTGGGCTATCTCTTCCACCTGGAAGTGGGGATGGGGACACACGGGAGCTCTGCATGCTGAAGCCACCAAACGAGGGACACCATGCCTATGTCCAGATTCCAAAAGGGCAGACTGAGACAAGCTTCGGTCTAGGATGGCTAACAAGGGTGCAGAACAGGGTTCCCCTTTTAAGGAGGTGAGCCCCTGCTGGCTGAACTCCCCACAGCTGGGTGCTGTGCTCTCCCTGAGCAGCTTCGCTGTTCGCACCTTTGCCTTAAAGTAATCCTCTTGAACTGAGCAGTCAAGAGCTGTACCATGAAGGCATGGGAGGGTAGGGTGGCCCTGGGTTGGCAGCCAGCACTGATGCCCACTGAGAACAAGCCGGGGCAGGCCTCCCAGAAAGAGGAAAGGGGCGCTGTCCTGGTTCCCAGGCTGCTGTGGCCGAAGGTCTGTTTGTTTCCTGCGTGCGGAGACGGGTGCCATATATCTCGGCAGCGCACCTCCCTGGTGCCTCTCACAGCTCCGACCTGTGACCTGCTTCCTCCCTGGCATCCCCACAGGCCTTGAAGCCCGGACATGGCCTGCCCACTGCCCTCCCCAGCCCAGGACCTGAATGCCTACCTCTCGGCTCCCAGACGGTCAGAGCTGTGGTGACCTCAGACAGAGGCCATAGTGTGCTGTGGGACCCTTGTTCAAATACAAACTCATGGTGTCCGATACCTAAAATAGACACGCTGAGCTTCTCTGGTGGAAGCTGGACTGGGGGCTCAGACCCCTTTCCTCGCTACCTCAATCTCAATGGAATGCCAGGGTGCCCAGGAACCCAGTTTGAAAACCACTGAGCCACCAATCCCACCTCCTGATTTTACAGGTGTGGAATCTAAGGGGAAAAGTGACCAGCCCACAACTAGTTCGTGGCTGACGTGAGGCTCCATCCAGAATCCTGTGTCTTCTTGATAGACTTCAGTGTCCATCACCCATGATCGTATGCCCATGAGGAGCTCAACATTGTCCTAGGTCCGCCCTTAAACATCTCCAGCCAAAGTGGGCTGAGCGGAGGGACAGGGAGGTGATCTGAGAAGAACAAGTCAAACCTCTGCTCTGCCGTTTGTCCGCTGTCAGTTTGTCATTCTCGGAACTGCCGCTTCTTCACCCGTGAATGTGAACAAACAGAGCAGACCTCGGGAGACGAGCAGAGCGGCAATGGGAAGTTTAACGCGGCACACCTGTAAGGTTACCCTGTGCCTGGCGCGAGTGACTCCTGCTGGCTGGCTTTCTCTTCCTCTTTCTCTGTGCCCCGTTCCTCCAGGGCTGGGACCCTGTGAGCCCCATCTCAGCTCTGCCTCACAAACCCCCGGTCTCCTCCTTAGGTGTCAGAATTGGAGGAAAGCGGCTTGAGAAGGTTTTACTGTTTTCTCAAAGAGCAGTGACTCTGGGGACGAGAGGCTCAGGGTAGGCAGGAGAGGAAGCCTCGGGCTTGTAGCATGTGGTCACCGGGGTGAGACGGGAGTGTCACCTTGGGGAGGGGGCCTGATTCCTGGAGGAGAAAGGGTGCTACTCCAGCTCCTGGGAACAGGCCTGGGGGCAGGGCAGATGTCACTCTGGCCACCAACAGGTGTGACTCGTCTGCCAGCCTGCCCTCATGGTCCAGACCAGAGCTTGCTCAACAGCCTTGCTGGATGGCTGGCCCTCTCCTGGGAGCCTCAGGAAGCCCCCCTTGTCCCCTCTTGGCTTTGGGCCTGAATTCCAGGCAGCTGACCTCTCTCAGCTTCTGTTCCTGGCCATTTCCCTTGAAGGCTGGGTCTCCGAGACACCTCAGCTCCCTACCTTACGGCTCATCATATCTGCTCAGGTGCAGATCCCTGCGTAAGCCAGAGGCTATCCTTGACCACAGCTGCAGGGCCCGTGGGTCGGGCTATCGGAGGGCCCAGCCTTACAGAAGGGCCCCCACAGTGCTCTTGCGCTCCAGATGTCCTACAGGTACCGTGTCCGACTCCGTCCCCAACCCAAGCCTCAGCAGGTGAGGCCAGGAAGAGCAGACCGAGCCTCCGTCCCTCCCTGGCATCCTCTGGGCAGTCAGCACCCCGAGAACCCTTGATACTGTTCCGAATTAGACCCTGCCGTGCCTCACGACGCTCAGTTTCACAATCAAATAATTCCCTTTGGTTTTCTGGTGGAATTTTTGCTTTTATTTTTTAGAGTTTCTCGGCTTTTTTTTTAAAGCAATCGGTCTAAATTTGTCATCGCACATCCCCATTTCCGCCCTGCAGGGCCTCCTCTTCATCCCCTGGAATCTGGAAACCATATGTGTGGCAGAAACCCCCCAGCATCCCCCACCGCACCCTGGCCCGGCCGGGCCTCCGCTGGGGCAGCCGTGTTAGCAGGGGGAGAGTCTATACTCCAGGCTGGGGCTGGAAAGGGAGTTTCTCTCTGGACCTTCCCAGCTGAAGCCATGGTGGGGCCGTGTGGTCTAGTGGTTAGGGCTGGAACACACGGGTTCTGCCCCAGCCGTCACTTTCCCTAACTCCAGAAGCCTAGGAAAGTCCCTTTGGCACCCATGGGACTCAGTTTCCCCCGGCCAAGTGGCTCAGAGCTCCACCAGCTGTCTCATCTCCTGCCCACCGCACTTGAAAGAGTTTTTAATCCAAGAATTCCTGCCGTCACTGACAAGTTGTGTGATCTTGGCAAGTCGCTGATCTTCCTGAACCTCAATTTCCTCATCTATCAGAAACTGTTGTCGTACCCGCCTGCTGGTGGTTGTCAGGGTTAAATCAGAAAACGTGTTTTCAAGGGCCTAGCACCAGGCATGCTGTAAGCTCAAAGAGGGGTAGTTATTGTTAAAAATAAGTAATAATAAGTGTTCTCAGTGGGTGCTGCACCAGGGCCTGGCCTGTGTGCGCTGGTCCTCCCACTCAGGCGCCCTCTGGGCCTGCTCAGCCTTCTCCGTCCTAGAAGGGGCAGGGATGCGTTACCCATAGCTGTGGATCAGAGCTGAGGCCCTGAGCGCGCTCGTGCTCCCTCGTCCCTGTCTCCATGACGACCCCAGCCCCTCCCCTCCTTCCTTCCTCAGGAGCTTTCTGTTTACTGTAAACAGCTGCCCCAGCTCAGCCCTGGCTGATCCGGCGCAGGGCCAGCTGGACCTCTGAACTGAGGACTGGCTTGGTGTGTGAAGGTCTGGGTACAGTGTCCTGGGCGCCGTGCAGCCTTCAACAGGCTCCGCTTTGCCACCTTGACAGGGGGAGTGGAAGAAGGGGCTGGGGGTGGGGGTCTTTCACCTCAGACCAGAGCAACCAGGGCCTCATAGCAAATAGAGCATAATTGAGAGAGCTTGGTAGATCTCTGGCTTGGCCTGTCAGACCAGGGTTCAAATCTGGGCTTGGATTTACTCACCGTGTGACCTCAGGCTGGTCACTTAACTTGTCTCAGCTTCACGCAGCTTATTGATTTGTACAATGGAGACAAAGGATGATGCCTTCCTCAGCGGGTTGGCTGCTGTGCAAATCAGTGATAATGCATATAAACCCCCAGCTTGGCGGTCCATACACTGTGAGGCTGCATTGATGGTGGCTGGTGTTACTCCTTTGCCTTTCAGATCCTGTTCTGCTCAGGGACCTTGGATGAGTCTCTGCCCATTCCTCAACCTGGCATTAGTCACACAAGAATACACACATGTGCAAAGCACAGATACATGACATGTACACAGCCCACACATTGAAGTGGGAAAATAAAATGAAGCTCACAAGTGTCTGAGGCAGTGATGATGGGAGAAGAGTCTAGCTGTTGCCTAAGCCCTTACCAGGGCCTGGGTGTCTGTGCGTACCCCATCATCAGGCCACCACAGCCGCCCTGCCCAGCTGCCCCAGTGGAGGGATATGGAGAACACTGTAAGGGACAGCTCCCCTTCCCTGGGGGCCGAGCTTTCAGGGGAAGATGGTGCAGAGGCATTGTCTATAGGGATGGATGTACTAGGCTTACTGGGTAATCTGCCCCTGACTGTCTGGAATGTGAGGCTCCTGGCTCCTAGCTCCCATGGGGCCATGTTGGCTCCCTTGAGTCACCAGTGTCCCTGGGAGTGCTGGCCAGTTAAAGGAACCTTATAGGATGAGATTCAGACCACCATTCCCCTCACCACTGGGCCCTCCCAGCAGTCCTGGGGCAGAACCGCGGCAGTGGGGTTACACAGGGGCATTCATTGCTTTGAGTCATTTCCAACAGGCCCGTGAGTAAGTGTGGCTCTGGATTTCCAGGCCACAGCTCTCCCAAGACGCCCTTCGGGGTCTTCCAGGGCAGGGTCCTATTGGTCCCAGGTGCAGCCCTGGGGTTCCGGTCTGAGATCACCTCAGGAGGCCTGTGGTTCTAGTTGGCTCTTCTGCCCTACAGTCCCTTGCCAACAACGGGCCTAACTCTTCTCTTCTCCAGGGTTTCTGCCCTCACCCCAGCCTGGGCTACATGAGAAAGGAGAGGAGCCCCCAGTACTGAAGTCAGCCCCATGGACTGGGCTGGAAATCCCCCACTTCTTACCTTGGCCGCTTGAGGAAACAGCCTCCCGGCAGAGGGCCGCCTCCCCGCCAGGGACTTTTCTCCTGGGGGTGACACGGCATGTAGGGCAGCTACCGGGACCCCAGGCTTGTGGAGGGTGAGGGGAGTGTGCCAGCCACATAGTACCTCTCTCCCCACAGGGACCATGACAGCCAAGGTCCTAGAACCTGCTTGGGCCTCAAGCAGGCCTGAGAGCATAGGCAGGGAGAAGGGTGACCTCAAGGGCCAGAAAAGGGCCAAGCCGCTGGGTGCCGTCCTGGAGTCTGACCAGGCCAGAGAGCTTCTGCACCCAGAACTCACTGGCCCCTCCCCCATTGTTCCCTTCCCCCACCCCAGCACCCAGTCAGAAATGGAGTTATGATAGGACACAAAGCCCTCACTAATCTCCCAGAGTGGTGGTCTCCAAATGTTTACAGTTATGAATATTTATGTACAGATTACATGCTACGGTCAACACACATTATTATTAAAGTTCAATTTCTCATTTTTCCTTTTTTTTTATTGTTGTACTTTAAGCAAAAGTTTACAATTCAAGTTAGTCTCTCATACAAAAATTTATTTACATACATTGTTATGTGACCCTAGTTGCTCTCCCTATACTGTGACAGCACACTTCTCCTCTCCACCCTGGATTTCCCGTGTCCATTCAACCAGCTCCTGACCCTCTCTACCTTCTCATCTTGCCCCTGGACAGGAGCTGCCCATTTAGTCTCGTGGAGCTACTTGAGCTAAGAAGCACACTCCTCACGAGTATCATTTTATGTCCCATAGTCCAATCTAATCTTTGTCTGAAGAGTTGGCCTTGGGAATGGTTTTAGTTCTGGGTTGAGAGAGAGTCCTTGGGCCATGTTTTCTGGGAATCCTCCAGTCTCAGACCATTAAGTCTGATCTTCTTACTAGTAAATTTCTCATTTTTGGATAAAATATAAGTATAAATAGAAATCCTCATATTTCCCCTCACCCCCCCAACCCCACAGATGGGCTTGCTCACCTCTGCACACAGTCGCCGGGAAGCCCACCATGATGGATGAAGGCAGGAGAGCCCCTCTGGGAGGAGACCAGCCACGCTGCAAGAGAATGCTGGGCTTGGCAGGGGTTGGGGCTAAATATCTTCATACATTGCAAACCACAAACAATATGAGTAACCCTCATCTGAAGTCCTTCTATTTGGTACTGTGAACATGAAAAGAACCTGGGTCATCTTAGGGAAGGCCCTCCTGCTGCAGTGGAGTTACCTGCGCGTCTCCACCCCAAAGGCCCAGGCAGCCCGTCTTGAGAACCACAGCACACTGATGTAGAAAGTGAGAGCTGATCAAGGCAGAATGCATGGACCCGTGTGTGCGTGCGAGTGCCTGTCCGTGGGCTCACACCCAGGGGTGCCATTCAAACAGAACCTCAGTGATGGCCTCTCTTTTCTGGTCTACTGGTTGTGGAGGGCTCACTCACACTGATACCGAGATACCTGCCATCAGCCCACTGACCGGAGTCACAGGGAAGCCCTGACACTGAGATGATGAAGAAGTTTTGTAAACAGGCTCTGGTGATAGTTGCACAGTGTGGTGAATGTAATCAATGTCACTGGAGTGTGCATTTAAAATGGTTAAAACAGCAGAGTTTATTACACACACAGACATTAACACACACGAAGAAAAGCACCCTGACATTGAATCTGATACTTTATTTCCTCTGCATCCTCACAGCATAACCTTTTCCCTAGGTGGAGCAGGTGTCACTACGCCCAGGGAGTCAGAGGTGGGGAGCCCCAGGCTCAGGGAGGTGTAGGGAGCACCTGCAGTCACAGTGTATCTGGCAGAGCTGGTCTCCCACTTGCTCCCACCCTTCTTTGAGCCTCTCTCCTGTTCTGCCACCTGGTTTGACAGTGCTGCCTGGCAGTTCAGAATTCTGGTCTGGGAAGAAACGGCCCCCCAGAGCCATGGACCCTCCATCCACAGCTGTGCCTGCCCCTTCTGCACTAGACAGAAGGATACTCTCCCTGTTCCTGGAAGTAGGCCTAGTCATGGGCAGAGATGGGCGACTGGCTTTTCAGCCCAGGCCAGAGTTCCCCGACTCCAGCTCGCCTGGCTGGTCCCGGGGCCAGGGCCTCCTCCTCCACTGACAAAGTCAGGCCCTGGGAGGGGGGCCGAAGGGGAGGGTGAAGAGCGGGCTTAGCCTCCAGCCCCCTCTCCCCACCCCCCACCTCCCCACCCCCCCCACTGACAGCTGTAATCTGCTTGGGAAAATCTCTTTTTTTTCCGCACAGGAAAAAATATTAGTTGTCCCGATAACAAGGAAAACAAAATCCAGCGCAGGGCATCAGAGACTTCCTGAGGCGGGAAACAATGTCCAGGGTGCTCGGCAGAGAAGGCCCGAGCTGGGAGGCTGAGGAGAGCCGAGGGGTGGGGTGGGGGGACACTGGTCCAGTCCTATCCGGCCAGTGGGGGAGGGGGATGACAGATCAGGGAACTTGGAAAAAAGACGTCCCCCCCAAAACCTTGAAGTCTGGGCCGTGAGCTATATCTAGGAAGTGATTCAGGACTGGAGCATGTCCATGTATGGGGCCAGGTTCACCAGCTCAGGTGCTCCGAGTCTACTCCTCTTCCTTCTAGGTCCCCAGCCTGTTCTGGTGCTGTCCCCAGGCCTGGGGGACGAGGGAGGGGTGAGGCAGGAGGGTCCATTCCTCGAGCCTGGCTGGGGTGACTGGCACGCCATGGGCACTCCCATCCCAGGCGTATCACCTATGTCTGGCCACAGCTGCTTCCCTGGGTGACTTTCCACTGGGGGTTGGGGGTCAGGGAGGGAGGCCTCCTTCACAGGCCTCACCCCTGGGCCTAGGGCACTCTGTTGCCCATTTCCCTCTTGGGTTCGATTCCCACAAGCCCTCAGCTGGGTCCAGGGCACTCTTACTGTTTGGGTCCAGCGGGTGTGGCCTCTGAGCACCGTGGGCCTTGGTGAGGGGAGGCGAGGGGCAGGTGAGGCCCTTGGATTTAAATCGGAGCCCTGTGCTCCCCGCTAGCTGTGGTTATCCACCCTGGCCACACACCGGGTCACCTGAGGTACTTTCAGAAAATCCCATGCCTCCGCCTCATCCCAGCCCAGTTACATCAGACTCTCCAGGGTGCTGCTCAAGTGATTTCTTGTGTGTGGCCAGGGCTGAGAAACCCTGCTCCATGGCCCTGTAGCCTCCAGTCACTTCCCGGCTGGCCTACTCCCCCTCTAGCAACAGGGCGGCCCCCTCAGCTTCAGATTGGAGTCCCTCAGAAATTACCTCCCAGCTGGTGGCCCCAGGAGATGCTATGGAGTCCCTGACCCAGCTGGAGGCCAGGCTGTCCAACCCAATAGGTTCTGGGCTACCGCCGCCCCCTCCCTCTGCTCCTTTTCCCAAACCCTGGGCAATGATGCCTGGGGCCTTTGTTCTTAGCCAAGAGGAGTGTGACCAGAAACCTACCCACACCTTAACTACAGCCCCATTCACTTGCCCTAGGCTGGCCACTGTCCTCACTTAACCTGTCCAGCTCTACTGCTCAGCAAGCCCAGTGCAGCTCCTCCCCACATTCCAAGGTCATCACCAGCTTTGTTTTCGGAGGTGGCATCCTTCCCCCACAATGCCCGGGTCTCTTGCTCTGCACAAGTCTAGGCTCTGAGCACAGGGCCGGTGTCCTGACCGGGAGCTGCTGTGCCATGCCAAATCCTGGGCTAACGTGGTAAGCGCCTCGAACTCAGAGTCCGTTCCTGGTTCATCTTTGATTATTCACGAGCATGCACCAGTCACCTCTGAAGTGCTGGGTCTGTGGGGGCGGATAAGGGCAAAACATGCACGGAGAAGTCACAGTCCCTGCTCTCAAAAGCTTTCTCAAGACAGAGGGAAGGAACCTTCTGCCAGCACAGTTCTGGAAGTGTCTCGATTGCCCCATAAATGTTTGTTGAATGCATATTTGTTCCTTAAATGGAGCACAGAATGTCCCTTCCCTGGCAGTAGAGATAAAGCGACACCTCTCAGGAGTCAGAGTCGAGATGGAGTTCCAGTTTCATCCAGTATAGGGGTGGGAGGGTAGAATGAGCCACAGCCTGCAGCCTGGCAGCAGAGAGGGACTCACTGGGGTCCCTTGTGACTCCTGGTCAGGCTTTTATCATCTGAGGGGGCTTGCAAGTTCCCAGAGTCTGTCCAGAGGGCCCATGGGTTACCATTCCCTCTGCCCAGTGGTCTTGGCCACGTGGAGGATCACGGCACTGGGAGGCACAACCATGGAGCAGGTTTTCCCATCTCCTAAGGGGGCCTTCTTGGCCTGGGGCTCCGGGGGTCTCCCCTTTCCCTCTGGAGGAGCCAACCCACTCCCCAACCCTGCATCACAGTATTTTGCAAACAGGTGGAGGATGCTATGGACAAGTGGCCACTGGCTTTGGGAGAGGGGAAGCCCCAGTGCATGTCCCTGGGGCTCCTATCTCCTTAGGGAGAAATCGTTGACAGAGGTTATGGCCTCTGCCTGTAAGCCTTCGCTCTGACCCTTAGCCTGGGCAGTGGGCAGCAGGCTTTAGGAGCTTGGGGTGAGGGGGCTTAGAAGGGAGGGGGTCCAATCCCAGCTGCCTAGCTGAGGGTACTAACAGGCCATGCCAGGGGCAGCCGAGATTGAGGGAGGGGGGCATCACCACCTGCTTTTCCTTGTTTTGTTTTCAGGGCACTAATTACTGCGCTGAGCTCTGAGCTGCCTAATGAGGCCGTTTGGATTTCCTGTTGTTCTGGCTTCCCAAGACCCTTAAAGGGCCAGCATCCCTCTAGAAGCATGCCCTGGGTGGGACACCCACCCCTCTGGTGGAGGTGAACACAGAGGGGCTATCCCTGGGTTCGGCCTGAATGCTAGGGGCAGTGAGTGGACGAGGGGCTGGTCCAGGACTTCCCGGCTGCTCCTATGCCTTCCATGAGTGCCCACTCCGAAGTGCTTGCGCCGGAAGCAGGAGCTTTAGAACTGTGTAGTGTGGCCAGGGCATGGGGGCGGGGGTGCAAGGAGGCCCGGGCTGCAGAGGAAAGGCTGGTGATGTCACCAGTGCCCAGACTGTGAGAACCGCTGCAGCACCAGGCGGAGGGAAACGCCTTGACGTCCTGTATCCCCCACCCCCCGGAAAATAAACACTTGTTGTCTGAACAGCCAGCGCCACTTCCGAAGGGGCAGGCTGGCTGGGCTAGAGGCCCAGAAACAGGCCTGAGCCCAACTTTGAGCAAAGGTCTTTGGCCAAGCTGGATAAAGAAAGACCTGTAGGTCAGGCCACCCCTAACCCAGCCCCTATTTCGTACACCCATCAGGGCTCACAGGATGCATTCGTCCCTGTCTACACCCATAGGGCTCCCCTTTGTACTCAGAGGAGCTGAGCTAGGCTGGGATGCCTGGGCCCCATTTAAATGCTTGCCACCAACCTGTGGATGGACTGGCAGGGCAGGTAGAGGGTGCCGTCTACCTGCCTGAGTCCCCTCAGATGTGAGGCACAGACTAGGTCTCTGAACCTGTCCCAAACGCCCCTTAGGCTGCCCTAGGCTGTGGGTTCCCTGGGCCCCCAGGAGGCTGGGCCTGTAGCGCCCTCCCCCACAGACGGGTGACGACATTGTTGTGCTTATACGGGGCCTTCCGCCTGGAGTTCCAGCTCCGCTAAATGGTGGGAATGAGGGTCCGCGGGACAAAGCCAGCCTGGTTCCCGCAGCCACCTCAGAATGGACGGAATCCCCATTGTGTGTGGGCGCCCTGTGCCTGCCCTCCCCTTGCCTCGCCTGACGGGCCAACAAACAGCTCATTGAGCCCGAAGGAGGGGCCCGGGAGACAACAATGTCCCCCAGCAGGCCAGGGCAGTGAGCTCAGCTGGGGGTGGGGGCTGCCATGGGGGCTGCAGGGCGATGAGCTCAGGCTGGGGGGAGGGGCTGGTCGCGCGACTGGCTGACCGGATCCTGGCCTCCCCAGTGAGGCTGAGAAGGCTGACCCTCCATGCTCCACCCCCAGGGCTGAGCTGGGAATGGACCGCTGCTTCTCACCCTTAAACTGCCCCAGGCCGGGGCTCCAGGCAGGAGGAGCAGGGTGGGCAGAGGGACCTGGCAGGGCCACCCAAGACCCAAGAGGCTGGTGGTGGACCCTTCCTCTGGCAGGACTGTTCCAGAAATGCCTCGAGGGGCCCAGTCCAAACAGAGCCCCCCAAACCCCCAGCCCAAACTGATCACAGCAGGGCATTCAGATCACCATGAGGATGAGCTTTCCATAGTCAGAACCTCTCAAGACCAGGGAACAGCCTGAGGAGGGGGTGAGAGTTCTGTCCCTGGAGGTAGTCAGGCCCTTGGTTATAGACTTCAGGGTGTTCTGGGTGCCCTTGAGAGCCCACTGCACCTGAGCTTCTTGATAGAGGGCCGGGTCATTTCTCCAAGACCCTCTGGACTCCCTTTGTGGGTTCCAGGCCTGAGGCTGCACGTACAGCCTCTCTCCTCCCCTGGGGCAAGGCTGGGCTGTCAGGCAGGGCCTCAGGCCTCTGAGGGGAAAAGGAGGAAGTGGGGAGGCTGGCTGGGAGAGCAGCAAGGCCAAAGCTGCCCCCACTCTCAGTATCAGAGCCAAGGAAGCCCTGAGACTGGTCTTGTGTTTGCAGGCGTCTATCTGGAAAGCAAAGCAAGCAGCCCTGGTACACAGTGTAACCGCTCAGTAAACGGTTCGAATCCACCAGCCAGCCACTCCATGGCAGAAAGATGGGGCAGTCTGCGTCCCTAAAGATTTACAGCCTTGGAAACCTTGTGGGTCAGTTCTACCCTGTCCTATAGGGTTGCTATGAGTCATAATCGACTTGATGGCAATGGTTTTTTTGTTTGTATCTGGAAAGCAAAGCAAGGCACTCTGGTGGTGCAATGGTTAAGCCCTTGGCTCCTAATCGAAAAGTAGGTGGTTCAAACCCACCAGTGGCTCCATGTGAGAAAAGACCTGGTGATCTGTTCCTGTAAAGATTACAGCCTAGGAAACCCTATGGAGCCATTCTACTCTGTCCTATAGGGTCACTGTGAGTCAGAATCCACTCGACAGCACACAACATCGCGAAAGCAGGGAGTGACAGAATAGACAGCTACCAGCAAGGTAACCAGCAGGTTACTGGGGTCTGGCATTCTCGGGTTCCCAGAGCCATCTATGGGTGGGTGGCACAAACTTAGCGACAGGACCTGGGCATCAGTGCACACCGGTCAGCTAGCTGCCTGTGGCCCCTTTGCACCTCCCTGCTCCACACCACCCTGCACAAGACTGCCAGACAGTGGCTCACACCCTTCTCTGCTCAAGAGGCCACAGAGCTCCCTGATGCTTATCAGGCAAGTCCAAATTCATCTGCCTGGTGGCTCTCCACACTCTGGCTATCTAACCTCATGTCCAGTCCTCCATACACAGTCTCTGGCCCAGCAATTCCTGCTTCATTCCCACCCTGCTCCTTTAGCTCTCTCCGTTCCCCCAGCCAGGAATGTCCTCCCTTCTTCTCTTTATCTAAGTTCTGCTCTTTCTTCCAGGCCCAGTGCAATCCCTCCTCCCCTAGAAAGCCTCCCCTGCCCCTGGGGCCCCCGTCCCTCCCTGAACCCTGTTTCTGCATGTCATGACATGCCTTTTCATAGGCCTTGATCTCCTCTCCACCTGCCCTGGGCAACAGGGGCTGAATCTTATGTTCCTTTGGGGCCTTATTGATCCCAGCCCAGTGCTAGGCACATGGTAGACCCAATCCACAACTGGTTGACTGATGGGCCCAAACCCCGCATACGTGTGCGTGCACACACAAAGACCCCAGACAAGCTAACTATGGGGCACACAGAGCCATTCCCCAGATGGAATGCATATTTTGCCTACATTCCCTTCTCTTGGTGGCAATCTTGGTGGGCTCATCCCAGGTCTACCCAGCTTCCTCCTCAGATGGAGAAAGGTTATAATAGCGAAGAGAAGCGGGCCACTTAGGAGAGGAGGGGAAGCAAAAGTGAGGGGAGTCGGCCACAGGGATCTCTGTGGTCAGAAGGGCTCCAACAGTGAACGTGGGCTCAAGAGGCTGGGGTGAGTGGGCACTGCAGGGGTCAAAGCCTGTTTCTTTGTAAATGTACAGAGTTAGCTGAGGCTGTTACTGAAACTCCTGATGCTGGAGTTCCTGAGAATCCACTGTCACTCTGGAAATTCTCTATGAGCTCCCAGACTTTAAATGAAGCCTGCCTCTTGCTGCAAAGCTCATGTGTCTGGACAGCTCCGTAGGGCTTGTATTTCTGTGAATAGCAGCCAGAGGATGGGCTGGGGCAGGAGAGGCAAAGTGACAGTAGCCCACAGTGACCGAAAGATTGTTCAAAATACACTCCCTGGGGCTTAGAGGAGGCCCAGGTTCTGGTGCCCCCCAGGCCTCTGTGGACGTCTTCCCTGGGGATGGTCTAGACACAAGAAGTCTCTGGGCTGGAGGTCCTTTAGGAGGCTTGGTGGAACAGTGGTTAATGTGCTCGGCTGCTAACTGAATGGTCAGTAGTTCGAATCCATCAGCCATTCCATGGGAGAAAGATGTGGCAGTCTGCTTCCGTAAAGATTTATAGTCTTGGAAACCCTATGGGGCAGTTCTACTCTGTCCTGCCTATAAGGTCACTATGAGTCACAGCTGACTCTACGGCTGTTGGTTTTGGTTTAGAGGTCCATTGTTGATCACATGCAAAGCAAGTTACTCATTAGCGAGCATCAACCTGCAATTCTCATCAGCTCCAGGGGAGAGTTCGACCTGGATCAACATCTGGGCTACGCAGTGTAGACGCTCTGTCACAGGAAGTTCTTCATATGTCTAACCTAAATCCTGTTTCCTTTCATTCGGAACACAGAGGGAGGAGACAGCCGGTCACCATCCTCTGCTCAAGACCCAACACCTACTTGACTGTGGCGGTCAGATTCCTCGTCAGCCTTCTCCAGAGAACAGTGCCCTGCTTGCTCGCTCAGGCAGCTGTTCACGGAGTTGGGGAGTTGGCACCTGTCCCCAGAGTCTACCTCTGTGTGTGAGAGTAAAAACAGCACTTCCTGGTTCAGGCCTGACCCTTTCTTCCCGGGAGGCTGCAGAAGGCCAGGGCTGCTCTGAGTAATCCCCCAGGTTCCTGCTGCTGGGGAGAGAGCCCCATCCCCCCTCCTTGCTCCAAGTCCCGGGTGGCAGCAGAGATCAGAGATCAGAGGTTGGTGTGAGGAAGCGAGGTCAGAGTTTCTTCTACTACTACTAGGTGAGTGGGGAAGGTGGAGGACTCCCAAGGACCAGGGGGTACCACGGGGTCGGGGCAATGCTGGGCCTGGATGCTGATGGGCGGTCAGAGCCAGAGGTGGGGAGTGACGGCTGAGGGGTATGGTGGGACTGCGGAAAGCTTCCCACCTGTCATCAGTTTCAGGGATGGTGACCTGTATGCAGGGGAGGGCACTAGAGGAGCGGACAGTCAAGGTTAGTACAACCAGGACAGAGGATGAGTGGATGAGGAGGTTTCTACAGAGGGAGAAAAACCTGGGGACAGGGAAGCTCGTTTAAGGGTCCAGTGGCCGATGGAGTGGCTGAACCTTTGCTTCAAGCTCAGGCTCAGCCCCCCAACCACATCCCACACTTCAGCACAGGTCAGTAGCGGGTTCTCTTTTGGCCCAGTGCTCCCAGCAATGCCTTTGCCCTGTGCCCTCTGCTCGCTGGCCCTATAAGACCCCTCTTGGAGTCCTCTGGGCCCTAAGGGAGCCAGCTCAGGAGGCAGGGCAGATGAGGGGGGTGGCGAGGCCTGGAGCCTGGGGGTCTCCATGCAGAGGCTGCTCTGAGCCTGCCCTCCCCTCCCTGAGTCTCTTGCTCACTCTCTAGGGTGGGGACAGGAAGGAGCTAGGGAAGGGGAAGCCAGGGGCTCTGGGAAAGTTGCCTGTGGAAGCCGCCCTAAACCCTGGCCTCCTTCGTGGCTGGAAATACCCGCTGCGTGGCTCCCGGCAGCCTAGCTTTCCAGGCATCCCCTGGGTTTGGCAAATGAATCTGGGGCAGCTGCTGGGGTCACCATCAACGTGAGCCCTTGCAACCAGCACAATCTCAGCCTCTCCAGCCGGCAAGTCTCCACCCTGCCCTGGCCTCTCCCTCCTCCTCTCCTCGTGACCAACACCCAGGAGGCTTTGGGACAGCTTCCTACCCAACACAAGTCACAGTCAGAAGAAGCTTCTCAGGTCAGGGATTCGCAACTTCTCCTCTCTTGGGCCCATCTTCTCTGCAGGAGAGGGTCCAGTCCATACCAGGTACCTGGCTCCAGGCACCAACTACACTGGGTCTTTTGAAAGGGCAAAGGAGATAGATTATGGGGGAACCTGGGAGAGAGGAGAGACAGGTGGGAGGCCCTCCTGGTCTACTCATGCCCAGTGGTCCTGCCCACTCAGACATCCTTTCCCTGGGATATCTGGGTGATCAGTCATGAGCCACTTGCCAGTAGACAGTCCAGCCCAGTTGGTGTGCCCTCTTGATGACACGGGGAGTACTGACCCCACCGGGCCACCGGGAACATCAACGACCAGAGAAGTTCAGAAGTTACCTCCTCCTTCCTCCCACAGGCCTCTCCACCGTAAGGAGGAGAGGTGCCAGTTCATGCCCAACATGTGACCCTGGCTGGAGGGTCATCTCTGGAATACAGCTGGTTCCTCCAAATCTTCACCTCTTCTTCAAGCCCATTCTAGGCGCTCCAGTCTTCTCCCTCCAGCCAAGGACCTTTTGTGCCCTCTTCCCCAGAGAAGGCCCTCACTGGGTTCATCTCCTTTCATGCCCCAGCTAGCCTTCCTCTCTTTTTTTCCCACCTCATGCCTCATTCCTTACGACGGTCTGTCTTTGGTGCTTCCTTTTCCTTCCTTTCCTCCTGGAACTCAGTTGCCGTCAGGGATCTCCCCTCTAGCCCAAACCTGCCCCTCCACCCTGAATCACGCCCCTTTAACCTGGGGTAAAGAAAATCAGTGTGGACTGGCTTCTGCAAATGCATAACCTGATGTAGTCGCCTCTGTCACCTTCCCAGATGGCTCTCATTATCCCCATTGCACAGAGGAGAGAACTAAGGTGTAGAGTTGGAGTTAAGTTACAAACCGCAGACCACATGGCTGGGAAATGACAAGAGCCAGGTCCAGCTCATGCTGATAATATAGAGATTCACCCTGAGGGTGGACAGGTGCCATCCCAGCCCAGTTCTCCCCATCTCTGCTCAGTGCCCTAGTCATGGGAATTCTTCAGGACTCAGTGTCCCTCAGTGCCCATAGCCCACCCCTCCTCCTTCTCACAGGGCTCCTCACATCATCAGCCACTGCATCCTGTTCCTCCCTTGAAGTCCCCAAGTGAGAGAGGCCACCACCTCTCTCCCCCACCGGTCTCAGGACTGTCCTATGGAGAACTCACTCGGCCCGCGGGAAAAACCAGAGCAGGCAGTTCCGCGTAGGGGCTCCAGAGAGAGGTGAACTAGGCCCCGCGGGGCGTCGCCTGCTGAGCGGGAATCCCGGCCCTAACCGCTGGCGCCCCTAGAAGGGAGGGGCGAGGGCGGAGGTGCTTCTGCGGCGGCATCTGTCCTAGGCAGGCGGGAAGCTGCTGCGTTAAATTGTAAAATCGATTTATTGACCGGCAGGTGCGAGCAGCAGTAGATAGAGAATAGCGCTGCCGGAGCGCATCTGCGGGGAGCTGGGGCATCGATCCCGCCCCGCCTCCGAAACCCGTTGTCCTGGCCCTTTCTCGCCAGCCAGTTCCCGATTGCAGGGCCAAGGTCCGCGAACCTGCGGCGCCTTAGCCGCTTGGGTAGCTCTGCTCCCCTCGCCCTTCCCCTCCCCTCCTCCCCCACCCCCCGCGCCCCTGGCTGCCCCAGTTGGCACGCGGCGGGCCGGGCTGACGCGTGGCAGCGCCCTGCGGCAGATGAGGCACGCGCCGGCCTCATTTCAATGTGAATAGATCGAATGGAACAGCCATGTGGCAGCAACAGTTTGCAAATCTCTCCGCCTTCTGTGCTGCTCCAGGGCCGCGGCTCCCTGCACGTGTCCTCTCCTCCGCGGAGCCCGCAGCGGTGGCCCTCAAGGCTTAAGCGCCCCGCCCAAACCAGGCCTGCTTCTCCGCCCCTCGCCTGCCCCACCCGGGCTGTGGCAGGGCCCCCACCGCGCTCCTACCCTGCTGCGGGAGGGCGCCGTCTCCAAATAGCAGTTTGCCCAGCGGACAGCGCTGC
>NW_004444012.1:9206677-9221438 GCF_000243295.1 Trichechus manatus latirostris
GGGGGAGGCTGGAGGGAGCACAATGGTGCGGGAGGCCTCGGAGCTACGCCCGTGGCCCTGGGGTGGGCGCAGTAAGCTCTCCAGAGGAGGGAAGAGTTCCGAGGCTCTACGGTGTTCCTGCGGTACCCCAGTAACCTGTGGCCAGCTTTGGGGCACTGCTGGAAGGCAACCTTAGCGCCCCCGGGGCTCCAAGTTGGGCTCTACCTGTCGAGGGCCTGGGCTCAGCGGCCACGCAGAGGTGTCAGCAGAAGGCCTCAGGGGCGGAAAGCCGCGGGCCTTGAGTTAAGCCCGGCCTCGACCCTGACGCTCCGGACGCTGGGCAGGGTTGCAAGTGCTCGTCCGGGTGAGGAACTGTGGGGCGGCCGAGAGCCCACACTCCGTGGCAGTCCTGCGTCTATGCTCGTTTCCTTCTCCAGGGCAGCACCGAGGATCGGCGTCGAGGGCGCAGCCGTCTGCGCGGGTCCAGCCCCGCGGGTCAAGCTCCCCTCGCAGCCTCCTGCCCGTGTGAACACTCCCAGGGCGGGTGTGGGGCTCTTCCCGCCCCAAATCAGGAGTGGGAGAATAAGGGCGGAGCCCCAGCTGTGGAGAGGTGAGAAACACCTACTGGGGCCTTTGCACCCCAGTTCCCTGCCTGCAGCGCTACCCTCTCCTGCTCAGGAAGTGTGGGCAAAGCCTAATCTCAGCAGATGGGAGCGCTGGTGGGATCCCAGGGCCAAGGGCTGCGTCTGAGGGGGTAGAGTGTTTCTGGGACAGCATCCTGCGCTACTAGGGGCCTTTTGAAGATGCTGGGGAATTTAACCCTTTCCTTCCCAGGTCAGGTCTTGGGGATCCCTCGCATTTCGCTGCTAAGGATAATAATGATACCAGCTTTTGTTTGGTCCTTTGCCACTTGCAGAGTGCTTTGTGCACATTAGTCCCGGTGCGTATGAAGGGTAGAGAGTGTTCCAGAGCTGTCAGTATTGAGTGAGACGCCTCATGTGGGACTGAGGTCTCCCTTGAGGGTCAGGCAAGCGCCAGCGCAGGAAAAGGAGGGAGCTTTTAAGAACTCCCAGGTCAGGATTTGCGAGTGGGAGCAGACAGAGCGAGGTAGGGCTGGACAGAGCGAGGTAGGGCTGGACGCCAGCTCGGAGGACTGTAAGGGGCACCCTTTGACATCCTAAGGAGGTCTAGAGAGCTGCAGAAGGAGGGAGTATGGGCAGAGAGTGGATCTGGGCGCCCACTTGCCAGGATCGCTGGGAGGCAAGCCCCGGGCTCCCCCTCCCTCGGGCCTGGGGACTCCGCCCGCCCATAACCTACATTAACTCAAGAGCGCAGCCTGCGCCCATCTGCCGGCCCCCGCCCCACCTCGGTTCCCCACGCCAACCCGCTCGCGCCAGATGGTGGCTGGGAGGGGTGGCCGTGCGTGGGGGACCCCGGAGCCCGTCTCCTCACCTCGCCCCTCCTCCAACCCACGCTCCCAACCTCTTGTTTCTCATCCTTTTCCCCCAATCCTCCAACCCCCCCCCAAGAAAAAAAATCAGACCGTGCTCAGCCTAGGCAGCTGTTGGGCTCAGCGCAGGGCCACCCCCCCCCCATAGCCTCCCCCGGGCCCGCGCCGCGTCCCCGCTCCCCCCGCGCCGATCTTATCGCCCGACGACAGCCATCACCGCGCGGGCGGGCTGACAGCTGAAGCCATAGGGCCCCCGCCGCCCTCAGCGTCGCAGAAAGAGAGCTCCACGGCACCCCCGAGCCTGGGAGAAACCGGCCCTCCCGGGTCTGCGTCCTCCGGAGGATCGCGCCGTGTTCCGGGAAAGCAGTTGCGGTGCAGCGACTCGGAGGAGTGGGGCCGCCTAGGGTAGCCGCGCGGGCGAGACGGGTGAAGCCGCCCGAAACTCAAGTCCGCGCGCTTCCAGTTCCACCCTACATCCCTCCCTGCGAGGAGAGGACCCGGGCCTGCCAGCCCTCAGCCTCTCACCTTGACACTCCAGTGGCCTGAGCCAACTCTGGAGCCAGGATAGTTCCTCCTTGCCCCATCGGAGCGACAGGACGCGGGGTGGGGTGGGGGGGAGTGCTTGGGGCTGCTGGGGTGAGGGGAGATGGTGGGCGCTGAAACTGAAGCGGGACCCAGGTGAGGGGAGGCGCTGGAGGCGGGGCCAACACTTCATTACCATACAGCTGAGGACGCGCGCCCCTCCCCCACTTCGGGGGCCTAGCGCCGAGGGGCTGGCACGCGCCTAGCCTAGGCTAGGGCAGAAGGAAAAAGGCACGCGTTGGGCACGCCCCCCGAAGCTGGGGAGGGAGACGCCCTCCAGGTGGAGGGAGGCAGCCCCCGAGTCTAGAAGCTTGGCCCCTCGCCTGGCCCGGAGTGGCCACGGAGAGGTTAACGCGTCCGCTGGCTTCCCTGCTGCGCAGAGGATGCGTGGCGGGTGGGCGCTCACAGGTTGCGGGCCTCCCAGGCGTGAACTCCCGAAGCTCCAGGAAGGAGACGAAGGAGCTCGGAGTTCTTTGGCCCTGGTTTCGCTTTCCGGGCTTAAGTTCTTTTTACCTGAGCGAGGGCTGCAGGTAACTAGCTCCCGCTGCGGACGCACCGCCTGCGGGGACTCCCCAGAGTCTCCGCCCCCATGACCATCCGGGAACCCCCGCTCTACTCCCTCCCCATCTCAGGCTCTCGCATTACCCCCCCCCCGGGTCAGGGTCTCGACCAGCAACCCGGCCATAGCGGAGAACTGGTAGCCTCGACACGCGCAGGACTTGGGGGCCCAGGAGGTGGGAGCTGCACGGAGGGGCGGGGACCTGCGCCCAACTGGCTGGCGGGGAGGGGGAACGGAGGGGGCGGAGGCCCCCTCCGGGCGGCGCTGGGCTGTAGCAGCTAGACGCCCGGAGGGGAGGAGAGAGTGACCATGACTCTGAGTGACAGGCGGCGAGGAGTGGAGCCAATATATATAAGGAAGGCACCCGAGCGCGCAGGTTTCAGTAGCGGCGCTGCGCGCAGGCCGGGAACACGAAACCAAGAGCTGCAGCCCAAGCCACCTCGGTGCCGTGTAGCCGGGGCGCTAGCCCGCTTGCAGCCCCAGGATTAGACGGAGGACACGTCCTTAGCGCGGCCGCCGCCCAGCCGCCCTCACCTGGATTACTTACCGCGGCAGCAGAAGCGGAGCTGGCGAGAAGGCCCAGGGAGGAGTAGCGTCCAAGCAGAGCCAGGCTTTTCAGGGACCCCTCCAGCGGGCGGACGCGCGGGAAAGCGGCGTCCGGAGCAGAGCCGGTTTCAAGGCCCGCGGGTGGAGAGAGCGACGCCCCAGGGGATGGCTGCCGCGACCCGGAGCGTCTCTGGCTGGGCTCTACTGCTGCTGGTGGCGCTTTCGCAGCAGGTAACGTCTCGCGCCCCCTCCCACCGCGCCCGGAGCCTGAGCCCCGGGCGTCCGCCAAGCTGACTCTCCCCTCTCTCCTTCCCCCGTCCCTGTGCAATAGCGCGCGGCCGGCTCCGGCGTCTTCCAGCTGCAGCTGCTGGAGTTCGCCAACGAGCACGGCGTCCTAGCCAGTGGGCGGTCGTGCGAGCCCCGCTGCCGGACCTTCTTCCACATCTGCCTTAAGCACTTCCAGGCGGTCGTCTCGCCCGGGGCCTGCACCTTCGGCAGCGTCTCCACGCCGGTATTGGGCACCAACTCCTTCGCCGTCGGGGACGACAGTAGCGGCGGGGGCCGCAATCCTCTCCAACTGCCCTTCAATTTCACCTGGCCGGTGAGCACAGCCTGGGCGCTCTGGGGGGTCACAAAAGCCTAGAGGAGGGGGCGCCCTGGGACCAGCCCCCCAGATTTTCTCGATCCTCCCAAAACCCCAGGGGCGCACTGTCTCCTCATCCTTTCTTTACGACTCACTTGGGCCCCATCCCCGAGAAGGGTTTCACCATAGTCTCCCCCGCCCCAGTTTTACGCCCTCCCTTCTCCCAGCTCTTGGGACAGGATTTTCATCACCTATCATCCCAACGCCCCCCTCCCACCGAATGGCTCTCACGTACATTTCCCTCAACCCGCCTCTGCCTCGGGTTCTCCTCTAGCGTTTCCTGCTCGCGCGCAGCACTGCACACAGACCCGTTATGTTGACCCGGGCGCAGTAACTGTATCCTTCAATTAGGTTAATTAAACCGGCTGCCGCAGGGTGGCCCCCATTCCTCCCCCTTGCTCATCTCGCTATCTCTCTGCCCCCCACCCCCCTCGTTTCCCAGGGTACCTTCTCACTCATCATCGAAGCTTGGCACGCGCTGGGAAAAGACCTGCGGCCAGGTGAGTAGCTCGCTCCGCCGCCACAGGGGGGCGACACGCGCAGCGCCGAAAGAGTTAACCTGTTAGAGGCGGGGGAAGCGCGGGGCTGGCGGTGGGGGGTAGGACGCTTAGCTCGGCCGGGAGCTGCGCCCCGCGCTGGACGCTCGGATTCCGTCCGCTGCCTGGACTTGAGCACAATTGCGTTTCCTGCGGGTTATTTTTGGCGTGGGAACGCAGGGAGCACGGCGGTGAGAAAGGCCGAAGCTGCCAGCGCCGCTGACGGGCCCCTTCCTGTATTTTACACCTTTCGCGAATTCCGCTCCTTTGGAAAGGGAATAATGGCTTTGGGATGTTGTTCTGACACAGAGGAAAAGGACATTTCAGCAGCACAACAATTCTCACTTTGAAAAGGAAAAAGAATACCATTACCCACCTCTGGGGGCAGAACCCTTGGTTGGGCACCAAAAGACCCCCTGCTTCCAGGGTCCTTCCCAGACTGGAGAGCCTTTTTTTTCCCGTTTCTTTTATTTATTATTTTTTTCCATTTTGATCTCTTTTCTCTTTCCCCTCCCTGTCGTCCCCCATAGCACTGGGATATCTTAACATCCTTCTATTGTCCCCTGTTTGAATAGTATCAGGTCCCCGTGCGCGCGCACGCGAGACACACACACACACACACACACACACACACACACACACACACAGGGCGGCTGAGCATCGGGACCCTTGGATTCCTCTGGCCTGGCCCTTGCCAGCAGGAGAGGGTCATCTGGACAACTGGTCTGATGTGGCCGCTGATGATCATCAGCCCAGCCAAGAGGGGCATAGGCCAGCAGTCACTGGCGCCCTTGGGGACTGGCTCCACTCCTCTGACCTGGCCCTCTGCCCCCTCAGAGGCCTTGCCAGCAGACGCACTCATCAGCAGGATCACCATCCAGGGGTCCCTAGCTGTGGGCGAGAACTGGTTACCGGACGAGCAGAGCCGCTCCCTCACAAGACTTCGCTATTCTTACCGGGTCATCTGCAGTGACAACTACTATGGGGACAACTGCTCACGCCTGTGCAAGAAGCGCAATGACCACTTCGGCCACTACGTGTGCCAACAAGATGGCAGTCTGTCCTGCCTGCCTGGCTGGACCGGGAAGTACTGTGATCAGCGTAAGCGGCCAAGCTCCCCTCTGCATGGGGTGGGGGGTGGGGGGTCGCCTGAGCAACAGGCCCTATCTCCTGGGCCACAGGCTGCTCCCTCAGACAGCAGGTCTGGGCTGCCCACTAGCTGGGCCTCAGGGACACCTGAGGATGCTTTGGGTGGGCTTGTACTCAGACCTCCTGTCTCCTTCCAGCGCTCCTCCCAATTATGCAAAGCCCTCAAGGCCCCCATTACTGCATTTCATCCAGCCTTGATTCCCCCACCCCACACCCTGTGCCACCGTCTCCCTTTAAGTCACCCATAGCTCCTGTGGCAGGCCAGGAGTGGGAAGGGAGCCCAGGAGAGCCGGGGACACCCCCAGGGCCAGCAGAGTCCTTGGCATCTCACCTCACCCCAGCCCTGTTTCCTTTCTTTAGCGATCTGTCTTTCTGGCTGTAACGAGCAGAATGGTTACTGCATGAAGCCGGCAGAGTGCCTGTGAGTAGGAGATCAGAGGTGGTGGTGGGGGAGCCCTCCTCTGGCCAGGCCTCTCACCTCACCCTTAGCCTCCCTTTTGTCTCTCAGCTGCCGCCCAGGCTGGCAGGGCCGCCTATGCAATGAGTGTATCCCCCACAATGGCTGCCGCCACGGCACCTGCAGCACCCCCTGGCAATGTACCTGTGATGAGGGCTGGGGAGGCCTGTTCTGTGATCAGGGTGAGTTGGGGCGAAGAGGACTGCAGAGGGGGCAGGGGAGACGGGGCCGTGGGCTGGGAGCCACAGTTATCTCTGGACCCTTCTTACTTGGTTCTGACTCGGCTCTGCCATGTTCCTTTGGGGGATCTTGGGCTTTTAAGTCTTTACAACTGGCCTAGAAGGAGATTCTCTTCCCGGAGTTGGGGAGCGAGGGTGGCTGGAGGAGCCAGGAGGGCGACAGTTTGGCAGCCTGGAGATTGCACTCATAAACTCCAGCAAGGCCAATGCCAGGCTTGGTTCCTCTTTCTACCTTGTACTACCGCGTAGTTACCTATTAACCCCGTAAGTGTTTGCTTACCTGCTGGGGCTGTTTGAGCAGCTCTCCCCAAAACAGCTGTCTGATGGGGTGCGCCCACGGGCTGCCCTGAGGCTACAGGTGAGCTGGGGCTCTGGGCGGAGTGACATCTAACCGCCTTCTCGCTGTGGGCCTCCCCAGTGCCTGCGCGGGAGCACTGGCCAGGTGGCTGCCTGAGCCCATACTGGCTCTTCCCGGGGGTGGGGAGGGGGTGGGGTGGGGGCACCTGTTCACCCTCTGGCTGTGCAGGGTGCAGAGCCGTGACTGTGGGGGAGGGAGCCTTTTCTTTAGGTAGGTGACGTGTGCCTGGCTAGGGTGGGCAGAGGCTTGCCAGGGTAGAAAGAAGTTGCCTAGGATTTGCTTGCAGTTAACAGGGACTTGGGGTTTGGCCTCTGCATTCTTTGTGTGTGTGTGTGTGTGTGTGTGTGTGTGTTCCCACCCATTCTCCTCTCCTCCACATTTGCTTCCAGGTGACAGTCATCCTCATCATATGCAAACACAGCTCTTACAGTCCTGGTATTTGTTCTGTCTGGTTCTCCCTCCCTGGCCTTGCCAAATAAGAAAACAAATACTTACATTTCCAAATGGAGCCCTGGTGGCTCAGTGGTTAAGAGCTCAGCCGCTAACCAAAAGGTCAGCAGTTACAACCCACCAGCTGCTCCTCGGAAACCCGGTGGGGCAGCTCTACTCTGTCCTGTAGGGTCACTATGAGTTGGAATCAACTCAACAGCAACGGGTTTGGTTTATTTATTTATTTTATTGTATTTTAGGTGAAGGTTTGCAGAACAAATATTTTCTCACTGGTTTTTGGCCTGTATTTCAAAACACTCTCGTTAACTCCTTCTTTAAAAAATTCCTAGTCACTTCCGCGGGTGTTCATCCCCCCTCCTCAGAATGACTTCTCCAGCGTTTCCACCTGTTGAAATGGCATCTCTCCTCCTGGGCTGTCTCAGATGCCCCTCTTCCATGCAGCCTTTTCTGATTTCCTCCTTCCCTAGCTCGGGGCCTCGCCCTCCCCCTCCTCATCTGCTCCTCAGTGGTCCTTACCTTTATCGTTTCCTGGCGGGGGGGCATTTGTGAGTTGACATGGCAGGTGGTTGTCGAGTTCTGTGGTTTCTTCCAACCTTGATTGATTGGTCAAGTGTGGTTCATGGTGCTTCCATGTATATTTCATCGTGGGAAGACAAGACATGGAGCTGAAACCTCTTTGGGCCAAACACGGGGTGAGCTTGCACCGTGAGGAGCCTTGGCGGGGAGCATTCTGTGCCCTGCTCAGCTGGCGGGTTCCTGTCTCCACAGACCTCAACTACTGCACCCACCACTCCCCGTGCAAGAACGGGGCGACGTGCTCCAACAGCGGGCAGCGGAGCTACACCTGCGCCTGTCGCCCGGGCTATACTGGCGTGGACTGTGAGCTGGAGCTCAGCGAGTGTGACAGTAACCCCTGCCGCAATGGAGGCAGCTGTAAGGTGAGGCAGAGGTCTGGCCAGGTGACACCCAGACGTCCCCAACCCAGGCAGCCTCTGACTTTTGCCCCCTTTATGGTCTTTCTCCAGGACCAAGAGGACGGCTACCTCTGCCTGTGCCCCCCGGGATACTACGGCTTGCACTGTGAACACAGCACTTTGACCTGCACCGACTCCCCCTGCTTCAATGGGGGGTCCTGCCGGGAGCGCAACCAGGGGTCCAGCTATGCCTGCGAATGCCCCCCTAACTTCACTGGCTCCAACTGCGAGAAGAAAGTGGACAGATGCACCAGCAACCCGTGTGCCAATGGTATGTCCTGTTCCCTTGCTAACATGGTGGACCAGCCCTGGGACCCTGAGAGCCTTCTGGTGAGGGAGGGTCAGGAGAAGAGGTAGACCTGCCTGTCACTCGTAGGCTGAGATGCGTCCCCATCTGCTCGGGAGGATGAAGAGCTGGCTTGGCCAGTGGGAGGGCTTTGGAAGAAGAGCAAGCTAGCAGCAGGTGTTAGGAGAGGGGCCAGCGGTGTCACCCTGCTTGGCTTCCATTCCTATTTCAGTGTCAGAGCCCTGACCTGGCTGAGTCCCGGGCTAGAGAGAGGGATGCTGGAGGCTCTGTGTCCCTCCTCGAGGGAAGCTGGCAGTCAGCGCCCTGCTCCTGAAGGCCGCATCTTGTCCCGCTGCCATGGGGAGCCTGGTGTGGCACAAGGCATGTAGAACGTCCAGCACCTTTTGGGGCACAAAGCATGTTGGTAGCCTTTGTCTGTCTGGCCTCCTGGTGGCACCCCGTGAGGCAGCCAGACAGCCCCGGGTGAAGAGAAGCCTCAGGAGCTGGAGAGAGGTTGGAAGGGCTAGGAGAAGAAAACAGAAGGGAAATCTGCCCTCTGACTAATTACCTAGCTCCCTGGAGTCGCAGTTTCTTCATCACTGAATGGGAAAATATAACACTTGCGCTTCGTATTTCGTGTGGTTGTGACAAGGAAGTAAAAGAATAATAATTACACGTATTTGGGCATTTATTATATACCAAGCATGTGCTTCTGCTTATATGCATTATCCTCCTAAACCCTTGGAGCAATCGTTTAAGGAGATAGTACTATACTCCAACTTAAAAAATGAGGAAACCGAGGCTTACAGATCAGATAAAGCCACAGGTGCTAGATGCCCAGCTAGAGAGAGGCAGAGCTGAGATTCAAACCCAAGTCCATCTGTTGGATTCTACCTGGAAGCTCTGTAAGACGCTAGTCATGGTCATACCTGAGCCCACTGAGGTAGAGAGCCCAGCTCAGTGCGGTGGCCTCTGTCAGCACTGCCTGTGTGCATGGAGGCAGAAGGACAGGGACTTGCTCCTGGGATGGGACACTCACCTGCCTGCACCGGGGGTCCCAGGCCATTGCTGACTTGTGCTCCGTGTCCCCCCCAGCGGGCCAGTGCCTGAACCGAGGCCCGAACCGCCTGTGCCGCTGCCGTCCTGGATTCACAGGCGCCCACTGTGAACTCTCCATCAGCAACTGTGCCCGCAGCCCTTGTGCCCATGGTGGCACTTGCCATGACCTGGAGAACGGGCTCTTCTGCACCTGCCCTCCTGGCTTCTCAGGTCGGCGCTGCGAGGTGCGGACCCCGACCGATGCCTGTGCCTCAGGGCCCTGCTTCAACGGGGCCACCTGCTATGCTGGCCTGTCCCCGGACAACTTCATCTGCAACTGCCCCTACGGCTTCCTGGGCAGCCGCTGCGAGATCCCTGTGGACATGCCGCCCAGCTTCCCCTGGGTGGCCGTGTCCCTGGGCGTGGGGCTGGTGGTGGTGCTGCTGTTGCTGGGCATGGTGGCCGTGGCTGTGTGGCAGCTGCGGCTTCGGCGGCCAGACGACACCAGCAGGGAGGCCATGAACAACTTGTCAGACTTCCAGAAGGACAACCTGATCCCCGCCGCCCAGCTCAAGAACACAAACCAGAAGAAGGAGCTGGAAGTGGACTGTGGCCTGGACAAGTCCAACTGCGGCAAACAGCAGAACCACACATTGGACTATAATCTGGCCCCAGGCCTCCCGGGCCGGGGGACCATGCCGGGGAAGTATCCCCACAGTGACAAGAGCTTAGGGGAGAAGGCGCCACTGCAGTTACACAGGTGAGCATCACCTTGAGCCCCAGGACCTGGCCATGGGCCCTGTGTGGTTCTTTCTGGGTTCCTCCAAGGACAAGCAGGAGGCTGGCACCAGGCCCTTGACTGCTTTTAAGCAAAGAGGGAGTTTGTTACTGCCGGGGGTTCTTTGCCCCCGCATTCATGCATGCATTCATTCACAAACGTCACGAGTCCACAGTGTGACTCTCGTGACTTTCATCTTTCTATGGTGTGACTTGCTTCTAGTGGTACTGCTGGCTTTTTCCAGGCCCAAGGCTCTTTTGGAAAAGTTGGGGCCCCTGTGGCTATCTTAGGGGCCTATTCTTAACTGCCCCGCCAGCCCCTGGGTCTTCCCCCAGAGCCTCCTCTGCAAGTGCCCTTGGCTCTGGGGTTGGGTTCCCACCCCCTTCCCCTCCTCTTTCCTCCACCTCTCTCACGCCTGGCTTGTGTTCCCTCAGGGAAAAGCCACAGTGTCGGATATCAGCGATATGCTCCCCCAGGGACTCCGTGTACCAGTCCGTGTGTTTGATATCAGAGGAGAGGAATGAATGTGTCATTGCCACGGAGGTGAGTGCGGGGCTCACTTTGCCTTCCAGCTTGTCTCCTCCAGCCCTTTGGGGATGGGAAAGTGGCCTGGTTACTCCCAACCCAATGGTGGGGTCTTGAGGGGCTGCTCAGGAAAGGCAGGGCCAGAAACCCTCCTTGACGGGCCAGGTTCGGCGACTCTCAGGTCCCTGCTGGCCTTGTTGCCACAGAGGGTGTGAAACAGGAGCCGTGGGGGTGAGCCTGGCCGGGCCTCTTCCTGCTGGGTTAGTGTTGTGCTGCGCCGACATGGCACCTGGCCAGCTCCCAGCCTCTGCTTCCCAGCTGCTGTTGCGTGATGGTGGTTGCCTTGGGCCTCTCCTGCCTTCCCACTGGCTTCCTCCATTGGCCCACCTCACGGAGCACAGGCACCCAGGCATGCGCTCGTGTTGGGGCAGGAGACCAGCAAGGGCTGCCCCATCTTCCCTCCAGCCTGCCTGCCTCATTGGCTTCTCCCAGGGAGACCGTCAGGCCAGCGGTGGACGGAGTGCTTGCACCCAGGGTAACCCACTTCTCCGCTCTCCCCAGGTATAAGGCAGGAGCCTAGGACATCGCAGCTTCGGCCCAGCAGCTGGACCTTCCTTCTGCACTGTTTACATTGCAACCTGGATGGGACGTTTTCATATGCACCGTGCTGCTCTCGGGAGGAGGAGGGAACGGCATGAAGCGGACAGACTGTGAACTCGCCAAGAGACGCCTCTGGGTGTCTGTCTGCCATCAGCTTGGCAGCCGCGCCAGCCAGGACAGAGGAGAGGTGCCACTTGGAGCCGCCCTGGCAGCGGTGGGCTTCGGAGTGCTCCTTCTGGGGCTCTGAGCTCTTTTCCAGAGGGAGTGGCAGTGGGCCCTTGGGGCTTGGAGCCGCCGTGGCCTCCACTGGCATCTGTGTTTCCCAAAGTGCCTTTGGCCCAGGCTCCCTGGTGACAGCTGGCCCGGATCAGAGAGGAGAGAGGGGGCCAACACGGTCAGGGCCCGTATGGGCCAGAGCACTGTTGGGTGCGGCTCTTAGCAGGGGCTGCTCTGCAGGTGAGATGAGCGCCCGAAGGGAGAGGAGGGCTTTTCGCCCCGCGTCTCCAACTACTGCATGTGGGCCTCTCTCCCAGGCCCAGGCCCTCTGGGGAAAACGTTGGTAAGCCTTACCGGGCTTCCCCGAGCCTCTGGCACTGGGTGCTTCTGGGCTCCTGTGAGCAGACAGGTGGAGGACCTGCCCCTTCTGCCAGCCAAGGGCGCCAGGCCTGACGGGGGAGCTCAGGGGAATTATGTTGGAAATTCTACTGAGGGAGAAATGGGTGCTGCTGCCACTTGGGGCCTTTCTTCCCTCAAACTCACCTCTACGGCCTCGAGCCTGGGTTCTGACCATGCCCACTACTGCCCCAGACCATCTTTGAAGCTGACCTTCAGAAATCAATAATATGAGTTTTTATTTTGTTTGTTTTTTGTAGTTTATTTTGGAGTCTAGTATTTCGATAATTTAAGAATCAGAAGCACTGACCTTTCTACATTTTATAACATTATTTTGTATATAATGTGTATTTATAATATGGAACAGATATGTACAGAAGTTTATTACTTCTCCGGTCCTGTCTTTGTGAGGGCAGAGGGGGAGTCCTGTAACCCTCCCTTCTCATATTGCTGCCGGATGCCCCCTGGAATCCCCAGGACCAGTGCACCCACTTGGGTTTAGTATGTTGTGACCCAGACCTTGGTCACCTCGGGGTCCTTGGGGAGCCCAGCCTCACCCATCTGAGTCCCCAGCTTAGGCCAGCCTAGCTAGCCTGATGGTTTTGAAGCTGACTGCAGCTCACCCTCCTTTGTGCTCCCACCATTCCTGGGGGGATAGTCCCCCTGACCTGACTGTACCCTGCTTTCTCTCCTCAAGCCTGAAAAAACTTAGCCTGTGGAATACAGGTATTCCGGGGAAGGGGACAATACTGCCCATTTTCCTTCAATTGATTAGGATGCTGTTCTGGAGAACGGCATCTCTGAACCGTGCCAACAGTTGGGTCCTCCCTCCTGTCCTTGCAGGGTCTTGGGTGTGCTATGTCCTGCTCTTGCCTCAGTTCCCACAGGGCACTGGCTACCAGTGGGGGTGGGACTTGGCCCTGGGTTTGTCCTCTTTACAGCTGAGTGAGAGAGCTGAGAGTCTGGGCACCTTGTCTGCTCAGAGCTCTGCAGTTTAGTGACGACTTGGAGGGAGGAAGAGGAGGAGAAGGTGGCCTTCCCTCAGTCCAGGTTACTCTGGCTGAGGCATTACTAGGGGATTTCCAGTCCCGCCCCCATACCTAGCTCCCTCTAAGAGGTAGGATGGTCCCTAGGGTGCCAAGGTCCTCTCTCTGCAGCTGCAAACGTACCTCATGGAGAGCAAATGCTGAAAAATGAGCCACTGACAAAAAGCTGAGCAGATGCTCCCAGCTCTGAGCCTGTTCACGGCAAAGCAAGGTAGATCCATCCGATGCCTCCCTCCTAACGGACTCCAAGTATATGGCGTGCTCCTTGCTCTCCCTGACACACCGCATGCCTGCCCCTGACCTGGGTGACTGTGCTGGAGAACAAGGGTGCAAGGGACTTATGTTTATCTACTCTCCCCCACATTCACACACTCCACGCCTCCCTCACCGTCCCTGTTCCCCTCGCTGCACACACAGGGTATCAAACAGGAAAGCATTCAGGGAACCGTTCCCACAGCCTGAGCCGGCAGCAGGGGGAAGAACAACACGACCTCACTCTTCCTGCCCAAAATGAAACAGGAAAGCGGCTCCCGGGCCCTGGGGGGCGGGGGAAACTGGGTCCGGACACGAAGTGGAGATGACGAGGCTCCCATGTGGGGGACAGGTAGGATACCCGCGGGCCTGCACGTCCACACCTCCAGGCTGTGCAGGGCTGCACTGGCTGCCAGCCCCTCAGAGAAGAGCCTCAGAAGGAGCTGGCTGGCTAGACCTGCTCGTCCCTCTCTGATGCCCTAGATGGGGAGCTGGGAGAGCCCATGGAGCTTTCTGGGGAAAGGGGGACCCGTGCATGGACTGATCTGGGCAGCTCCAACCTGTAGGTGAAGCCAGGTTCCACCTCCAGCAACGCAGAAGCTGGGTCAGGCAGGCCCTGGAGGTATGAATAGGCCACAATGGAAGTGCCCTTCTCTCTCGGATTTCCTGAAGGCCCCTCCCAGAGAGTCCAGCCCCTTCTCATAGGTGAGACCCCCCAAGACTTTTCCTGAGTGGCCACGTGTACAGGAGATGGTCCAGGCTTGACAGAAACAAGGCCAGAGAACAGCTTCAGACTGTGAAGTGCCTTCCCGGATGAAGCGAATGCCCGGGTTTAATCTGCATGGGTATTTCACAAGAGAACTGAGGTTAGCAATTCCTAAACAGCCTGGAGCCATGCCCTGCCTGGAGGACAAATCTGGCCCCACGGTGACCTCGAGTTCTGAGGACATCTGCTTTCCGAGGACCCGGGCTGATAACCACCGGATCACTGCGGAGAGATGACCCGGGGAGGGCGCTGTGGAGAAGGGAGAAATGCCTTTATTGTGCTCAGGCCTGACCCGCTCACCTGCCTCAGGGCCGTGATCAGACTGTTCAGGGGTGCAAGGGGAAAAACGGAGAAAAAAAGTGTCTCTCACCACCCCCCACCCCAGGCTAGATACGGCCCCTTGACCGTCCGCCTCTGACGGGGACCCCACAGAGCTCTGCGTAGGTCCCTCCCTGCAGCTCTCCCAGCCTCTCCCGTGGGCCCGCATGATCAGCGGACCCAGCCTCCGCCCCACGTGGCCTGCTGCATTCCGGGAAGGGGATGGAAGTGATTCACTCAGGGAACTGTGATTGTCCCTTTCCAGGGAGGGGATGCGCCTGGGAGGTCCCAGCGGCCTTCCCCAGGCGGTCGCGCCTTCCCTCGCGCCCAGGGCGCACGGCCGGATCCCCGCGGGCCTGGAGCCCCGAGCGGCGGCGGAAGAGGCAAGTGCGGCCGGCTTGCTCCGGGTCAGCCCTCCACCTGCCGCCGCCGAGCGCCCGGGAGGTCCCGGGCTCCCCGCCCCCCGCGCTCATTGTTACAGCCCGACTTCCTGTTTGCGGCCTCCCGACCCCGGCTCACTTCCCGGGCCGGGAAGCTGCCGAAGGCCGCGAGTTTCTCGGAGACTCCAGGCCAGCCCGGCTCCGCCTCCTGCATCCCCGAATCCCGCCCCCGCGCCTG
>NW_004444012.1:9221538-9241640 GCF_000243295.1 Trichechus manatus latirostris
GGGACTCCGGCGTCGCGGGCGGGACGGCCCGAGCGTCCGCTGCCGGCCACCAGAGGGCGCTGCGCGGCCGTCGGGGCTGCGCGCGGTCCTGGGGGGCGCAACGGGACGAACCTGGGGGAAGGAGAGCAGCGTCGGGGAAGCCGGACGCTGAGGTCCGTGTTGACCTCCGCGTCCCTAAGCCGAGGGTAGACTGGAGAGAGCTCAGTGCGCTTTTCCCCAAATACACCGGAGGGAAGTAGGGCGCTTTTGCCCACTCTGAGCCGTCACAGCAGCCAGAGCCGAGCGGCTGAACGCAGTCCACCAGGTGGGCTCCGTCAGCCAGCTCCCCTCCCCACCCAACAATCCTTCGGCCACCCTCGTCCAGTGGGCATCCTGAGGAGGGAAGGGAATGGAGAGGGCTGCAAAGGGCACCGGGTTTGAGGTAGGAGACTGAAGCTTCCTTCCAGCACCACCGGGTGATCTGGAGCGAGTTCATCCATTTTTCCAGTCATTCAGCACTGGTTGAACATCTGGTATATGCCAGGCATTGGCAGTAAAGCATGGTCTCTGCTGGGAAGCTAACCTTAAATTACCCTGAACTTCTCTGTGGGGGAAGATACCTCTTGCACATTACAATTAGGCTGAAGTGGGTGACTGTATGAAAACATTTCTGAGTACCCCATTCGTTGGTTAATCCTCCTCAAGCCTATCCCAGCGAACCACTTTCTGGCTTCCACTCCCGTGCCCTCAGCAACAGGGGTGCGGAGGGGGCTTCATATGGCTTAATAGTCTCAACTGTAGTCCTAGGGCCATGTGAGGCAGCCCGGCTTCCGGATTGTCTCCCCTGTCGTTTCTCTTTGTGCCCCTGTCTTTAGGAACACTACTAGTCTGGGTCAGCCTACTCTGATGTGGGCAAGAGTCGCCTTCCCCTTGGAGATCTGTCACAAACAACTTCTGCCACCTTTTCCCTGGTCTTTGGGAGACTGTCCCCTTTAATGCTCGGGTCAAGAGTGGGCTCACTGAGACCAGAAGAACTAGATGGTGCCCGGCTACCACCAGTGACCACCCTGACAGGGAACACAACAGAGAGTCCCTGACAGAGCAGGAGAAAAGTGAGGTGCAGAACTCAAATTCTAGTAAAAAGACCAGACTTAATGGTTTGATTGAGACTGGAGGGATCCTGGAAAATATGGCCCCCAGACTCATTGTTAGCCCAAAACTAAAACCATTCCCGAGGCCAGCTCTTCAGACAAAGATTAGACTGGACTATGGGACATAAAATGATACTCGTGAGGAGTGTGCTTCTTAGCTCAAGTAGATACATGAGACTAAATGGGCAGCTTCTGTCCGGAGGGGAGATGAGAAGGCAGAGAGGGTCAGGAGCTGGTTGAATGGACACAGGAAATCCAGGGTGGAAAGGAGGAGTGTGCTGTCACAGTATAGGGAGAGCAACTAGGGTCACATAAGAATGTGTGTGTAAATTTTTGTATGAGAGACTAACTTGAATTGTAAACTTTCAATTAAAGCACAATAAAAAAATAAACTTTTTTTTTAATCTTGACCCCACCCGCCCAAAATAAGAGCGGGCTCAGCCTCTTCCCCTTGTGCCCTGTGTCATGGCATCCCTGCAGGGTAGAGCCAAAGCCTGGCCAGAAATGGCTAGCCTGTGTGCCTCCAGTGAGCCCTCCTCCTGGCCCAGGTGGGAGGAAAAGCAAACCTTGGGATTGCAGCCAGCCCTCTCGCCGTTTGGCTTGTCCAAGGATTGTGGTCTCTTTCCTATAGTGGCTGACATCTGGGCCAGGAGCTTCCTACTAGGCCTAGTCTGTTCAGTTCCACACCTTCATCAGCAACTCTTCGTTCCTGTTCTCTCTCTCTGGTAAAAGAGATCTAAAAGGTTCTGGGATCTCCTCCTTCCCATCAGCAGTGGGCCCTTGGGGAATAGGGTCCTAGGTGCTCTCTAAGCGGCTTCACTTCCTTGGCTGTCTATGGGCTCCCACTGTTAGGTCCCATTTACTTTACTTCATGGGCTGTTTTCTAGGAGTTCTGCAAAGCCAGGTGCCACCGCATTGCAGCATTTCCATGGGGTCTGCCTTTCAACCTTGACCTCATGGAGCTCCTCCCTGTGCAGACCTGTCACTCAACCGAAATGGTCCTGTAGCTTCTCCCCAGCCCTGCAGCCAGCCAATTTCTGCTCCCACAACACACACCTTCCTGTCTCCTTGGAACTGGGAGAGCTGCTCCACCATCCGAGCGCTCAGTCGGAGCCCTGGCCCTTCCCCTTCCAGGTAGCCTGGGAGCCAGGTCTGAATAACTGGAACACCGGCCACCCTAGAGGTCACCCATCAGCTAGGTCTCCCCTCTTCTTGGAGGCTAGAAAATGAGCAGGGAACCGGGTTTTTCCGCCATCCCCGGCACTTTTCTGCCAGGATATGAATTAGTCCTTATAGTCCCTACTTTTGTGGATAGAAGGTCAAGGGCCTTCCCCCTTGACCCTAGACTCAGCTAGTACAACCAGCAGAGCAGCTGCCTCTAACTTTCTCTCCCTCTTCTGAGGTGGACTATATTGAGGAACTCAGCTACTTCACCTCCCCAGCCTTTTGTCAGGGTGTCAGTGGGATCTTTGTCCTCCTGACACATTACTCAGGGGCCTGAGGACACACTCATCCCTCAGAGGCCTGTGGAGATTGGCCCTTCATAGATTGTGGGCTAATTAATTAGTTAATTTTAACATCGCCCCCTCCCCAAAGCATATACAGAAAATCTCTCTCTCTGCTCAAGCAACAGTTCTGTTAATAGGATGGTTGGGATACACTGGAGCCCTGGTGGGGAAATGGTTAAGAGCTTGGCTGCTAACCAAAAGGTCAGCAGTTGGAATCTACCAGCTGCTCCTTGGAAACCCTATGGGGCAGTTCTACTCAGTCCTATAGGGTTTCTATGAGTCGGAATAGACTTGATGGCAGTGGGTTTAGTTTGGTTTGGGTTTGGGATAGACTGTCATCACCCTGTCTTAGTTATCTAGTGCTGTTGTTGTTGTCGTTAGGTGCCATCAAGTTGGGACCCTGTGTACAACTGAACGAAACACTGCCCAGTCCTGCACCATGCCCACTATTGTTGTTATGCTTGACCCCATCATTGCAGCCACTGTGTCAATCCATCTCGTTGAGGGTCTTCCTCTTGTTCGCTGACCCTCTACCTTACCAAGTATGATGTCCTTCTCCAGGGACTGATCCCTCCTGACAACATGTCCAAAGTATGTGAGACATAGTCTCACCATCTTTGCTTCTAAGGAGCATTCTGGTTTTACTTCTTCCAAGGCAGATTTGTTTGTTCTTTTGGCAGTCCATGGTATATTCAATATTCTTCACCAACACCACAGTTCAAAGGTATCAATTCTTCTTCGGTCTTCCTTATTCATCGTCTAGCTTTTGCATGCATATGAGGTGATTGAAAACAGCATGGCTTGGGTCAGGCACACCTTAGTCTTCAAGGTGACATCTTTGCTTTTCAACACTTTAAAGAAGTCTTTTGCAGCAGATTTGCCTAATGCAATGCATCTTTTGATTTCTTGACTGCTGCTTCCATGAGTGTTGATTGTGGATCCAAGTAAAATGAAATCCTTAACAACTTCAATCTTTTCTCTGTTTATCATGATATTGCTTATTGGTCCACTTGCGAGGATTTTTGTTTCCTTTATGTTGAGGTGTAATCCATACTGAAGGCTGTGGTCTTTGAACTTCATCAGTAAGTGCTTCAAGTCCTGTTCACTTTCAGCAAGGAAGGTTGTGTCATCTGCATAATGCAGGTTGTTAATGAGTCTTCCTCCGATCCTGAGATCCTGATGCCCCATTCTTCCTCATATAGTCCAGCTTCCCGGATTATTTGCTCAGCATACAGATTGAATAGGTATGGTGAAAGGATACAACCCTGATGCACAGCTTTCCTGACTTTAAACCACACAGTATCCCCTTGTTCTGTTCAAATGACTGCCTCTTGATGTATGAATGGGTTCCTCATGAGCACAATTAAGTGTTCTGGAATTCCCATTCTTTGCAATGTTATCCATAATTTGTTATGATCTTTTGCATAGTCAATAAACACAGGTAAACATCTTTCTAGTATTCTCTGCTTTCAGCCAGGATCCATCTGACATCAGCTATGATATCCCTGGTTCCACGTCCTCTTCTGAATCCAGCCTAACTTTCTGGCAGTTCCCTGTCCTTGTGCTGCTGCAGCCACTTTTGAATGATCTTCAGCAAAATTTTACTTGCATGTGATATTAATGATATTGTTCGATAATTTCTGCATTTGGTTGGATCACCTTTCTTGGGAATAGGCATAAATATGGAACTCTTGCAGTTGGTTGGCCAGGTAGCTGTCTTCCAAATTTCTTGGCATAGACGAGTTAGCACTTCCAGCATTGCATCCATTTGTTGAAACATCTCAATTGGTATTCCGTCAGTTCCTGGAGCCGTGTTTTTCACCACTGCCTTCAGTGCAGCTTGGACTTCTTTCTTCAGTACCATCCGTTGCTGATCATATGTTACCTCCTGAAACGGCTGAGCAGCAACCAATTCTTTTTGGTGTGGTGACTCTGTGTATTCCTTCCATCTTTTTTTTGATGCTTCCTGTGTCGGTTAATATTTTCCCCACAGAATCCTTCAATATTGCAACTCGAGGCTTGAATTTTTTCTTCAGTTCTTTCAGTTTGAGAAATGCTGAGCATGTTCCTCTCTTTTGGTTTTCTATCTCCAGGTCTTTGCACATGTCATTATAATACTTTGTCTTCTTGAGCCGCCCTTTGAAATCTTCTGTTCAGCTCTTTACTTCATCATTTCTTCCTTTTGCTTTAGCTACTCGAGGTTCAAGAGCAGGTTTCAGAGTCTCTTCTGATACCCATTTTGGTCTTTTCCTTCTTTCTGGTCTTTTTAATGGCCTCTTGCTTTCTTCATGTTTGATGTCCTTGATGTCATTCCACAACTCGTCTGGTCTTCGGTCGTTAGTGTTCAACAAGGCAAATCTGTTCTTGAGGTGGTCTCTAAATTCAGGTGGCATATACTCAAGGTCGTACTTTGGTTCTCGTGGACTTGTTCTAGTTTTCTTCAGTTTCAACTTGAACTTGCATATGAGCATTTGATGGTCTGTTCCACAGTCGGCCCCTGGCCTTGTTCTGACTGATGATATTGATATTGTCTCTTTCCACAGACGTAGTCATTTTGATTCCTGTGTATTCCATCTGACCAAGGGCCACGGGTATAGTCACCGTTTATGTTGCTGACAAAAGGTATTTGCAATGAAGAAGTCACTGGTCTTGCAAAATTCTATCATGCAATCTCCGGCATCATTTCTATCACCAAGGCCATATTTTCCAACTACTGAGCCTTCTTCTTTGTTTCCAACTTTCGAATTCCAATCACCAGTAATTATCAATGCATCCTGATTGCATGTGTGATCAATTTCAGACTGCAGAAGTTGGTAAAAATCTTCAATTTCTTCATCTTTGGCCTTAGTGGTTGGTGTGTAAATTTGAATAATAGTTGTATTAACTGGTCTTCCTTGTAGGTGTATGGATAGTATCCTATCACTGAGAGCGTTGTACTTGAGGATAGATCTTGAAACGTTCTTTTTGACGGTGAATGCAACGTCATTTCTCTTCAAGTTGTCATTCCTGGCATAGCAGACCATATGATCGTCTGATTCAAAATGGCCAGCACCAGTCCATTTCAGCTCACTAATGCCTAGGATATTGATCTTTATGCATTCCATTTTATTTTTGATGATTTCCAATTTTCCTAGATTCATACTTCGCACATTCCATGTTCCAATTATCTAGTGCTGCTATAACAGAAATACCACTAGTGTGTGACTTTAACAAACAGAAATTTATTTTCTCACTGTTTAGGAGGCTAGAAGTCCAAATTCAGGGCGCTGGCTCTAGGGGGAGGCTCTCTCTGTCTGCTCTGGGGAAACGTCAGCTTCTTTCCTATGTTCCTTGGTGATCATATGGCATGTATCTTCTCCGTTTGTGCTTGCTTGCTTGCTTGTTTAATCTGCTCTTTTATATCTCAAAAGAGATTGATTTAAGACACATCCTATGCTGATAGTGTCTCATTAACATAAGAAAACCCATTCCCAAATGGGATGATAACCAGAGGTATTAAAAATAAATAAATAAATCCAATTCCCATTGCCTTCTGTATCCTATAGGACAGACAAGAACTGCCCCATAGGGCTTCCAAGGAGTAAGCAGCTGATGGATTTGAATGGTTAGCAGCGGAGTTCTTAACCACTGTGCCACCAGGCTTGAATTGTGTACCCCTCCAAAAAGTATGTGTTGCAAATCCTAACCACAGGTATAAGGGTTAGGGTTTACAACATGTATTTTTGGGGGAACGCAATTCAATTCATAACACACCAATTCTGCCTTTTAAAAACACTCCTTTAGCAGCCTATTTGCTGGCACAGTCTGCAAGCTGCATGACAAGAATGGAGGGTGAGATGGCCAGAGGTTTCCTCCACTGAATCTCAAACACCTACACGGCTCCCTTTCCTGACCCACCCAGCTCTTCTGGGCTTCATGGGATTGAGAAGTGGATTATGGCTCTGCCCTGGATAAAATGGAAAGTGATAAGAAGTCTGGAGTGAAAATCATCAGAAGCCCATTTTTACAGGGTGCTCCTATGTACAACCTGAGATGTTACCCTACAAGCTGATACTATTATTAACCCCCATTTCACAGTTGAAAAAACTGAAGATCAGAGACACGGTGCCTGGGGTCACTCAGCTGGTAAATGGCGGAGCTGGGCCCAAATCTGGGTAAGTTGAACGTACAGCCCGTCTGGGAAGTTTTTCCATCCCAGATTCCAGATCAGCAGCTTTATAAAGCGACTTCATTACATAATAAATTAGCAAAAGTCCCTAGCTCCGAAAACACACTCTTACCGAGTTTCGGATAACCATGTCCACTAACACCGGGAGTTGATTACGGCGTCTGGTATGAGAAGTGAGAAGGAACAGATCATAAGGAAATGAGAAATGACTGCCTGCAGGGGACAATAAGGAAAGATTAATTTGGGAAAGGTCCAAAAAAGGAAGCCACCATACGTGCATCATGTGCAAATCCTGTGCAGCTCTGCGAGGTGGGGGTGATGTTTGGACCAGTCACCTCTCATGAGCTGGTACCTCTGTAGGCAAGATCCTGCGGGAGACATCCTCAGCCCCTTCCTGATGGGGTTTTAGAAGGAAAGATGGGATGGGTTTGCCGTGATGTTTCAGAGAGAACTGGATGAGTGGGATGGTGTATTGCCTGGGAGTGTCCATCTGGGAGGGAAGGAGTCAGATGTTGTTGGCAACGATAAGCAAGTAATGGGAAGACGCAAGACATGTTCTAGGAGGACGTGTACAACCTCTTGGTCCGCTGTTGTGAGGATTTCTACTTTGAGGGGGTCAAGGTTGAACCTGTGTCATACAGAATATGAGACACAGCTAGGATTCATCCGCCTCAGAACCCCAGGATGCACTGGCCTTTTGCAGTTAAGAGCTTCACTTAGTCTCCTCATTGGTGGAGAACCTTCCATGTGCCATTGGTTCTCCTGGGCCTTCAGAAGTGAACCCTGTTCTCCAGGCGAACTCAGGTTAGTGGGAGCAGGATGTCAAATGATTATAAGCAAGGAGGGTCTGCAGCCACACTACCTGCCTTCAGGCCGGCGTGCAGGGGCCTCATGACTACGACTACGGAAAATAGTGCCTAGGGCAATTAGTGTTAAATTGCTGAATGATCTCTCACAGCTGGCGATGGAAACTGATGGTCAACAGAAACTGCTAATTGGCACTCCGCCTCAAGCCACACCCAGGGCATGGTACCTACCTGCTCCCGCCTCCTCCCCCTAGTTAGGCCTCTGCCCAGGTGCCACTGCTTACAGCTGTGCCTCGTTGAGCAGGTTACTTAACTTCCCTGTGCTCCAGTTTGCTTATCTGTAAAATGACATTCACCTCACAAAGTAGTGGGGAAGTTTATAATTAGAATGGGTGTAAAAGCATTTAGCAAGCTTCCTGGCACATGGTACTCAATAACTGTTTCTGTTATAAGCATGAGGTGGAGGGGACAGACAAGTAAATAGAAGTGAGGGAAGGGGTTCCAGGAGCAGAGGAGGGAGTATCTAACTCTGCCTGGGGCAAGATAGGGTTATTGATGACAGCAAGAAAGAAGCCATTTATTAAAACCTGGCATTCTGGCGGGGGTTGCGGGGAGGAGGTATGAGGATGGGCATCGTGAAAATGTTCCCCAGGTGATAGGATATACTATCTGTCCCTCCCTCCCCAGAAACCATCTAAAAGTAACTTTTATTTTTAAAATTACACTTCATAAAACTTGGAAAATAGAGAAAAGAATAACCTATAATCCCAACACCCTAACATACCCCACATCTTTATTCCTTATACATCCTTGTTTTTTACAGTTTTAATCACAGCGCGTGTGACAATTCACATTTTGCGTCTTTGCCTCACTGTACAATCATAGGCATTTTTACTACATTGTTTTCATATGGATTTTTAGTTTCATTTATACCTTCCTTTAAAATAAATAAACAGCACGTTTGCTTTTTAAAAAAAAATACCTATCTGAATTGGCATGGAAAAGAAAGAGCAAATCTCATTTAATTCTACTACCCTGGTGGTGCAGTGGTTAAGCACTTGGCCGCTAACCGAAAGGTCAGCGGTTTGAACCCACCAGCCACTCTGTGGGAGAAATATGTGGAAGTCGGCTTCCCTAAGGGTTACAGCTTTGGAAAACCTATGAGGCAACTCTACCGTGTCCTATAGGGTCACTGTGAGTTGGAGTTGACTCGATGGCAACGAGTTTGGTTCTGTTTACTCAACTCAGAGGTAATCACATTGAACATTTTCATGTGTTCTTCTAGATGTTTGTCTCTGCAAATAAGCACCTGTAGACATTTTGAAATTAAAAAGTTATATTAGGCCATTTTGTAACCTACTTTTTCACTTATACATCATAGATATGTTTCCATGTCAATCATTATTACAAAAAAAACCAAACCCATTGCAGCTGAGTCAATTCCAACTGATAGCCACCCCAAAGGACAGAGTAGAACTGCCCCTTGGGGTTTCCAAGGAGCGCCTGGTGGATTCGAACTGCCAACCTTTTGGTTAGCAGCCGTAGCTCTTAACCACTGCACCACCAGGGTTTCCTCAATCAACATAGATATACAAAATTGCTTCTAATGGCTGCACAGATTTCATTTTATGGCTATATCAAATTTATGTAACCAATCACTTTTTGTCGAATATTTAAATTGTTTCTTTTTTTTTTTTTGCATGTATATTTCGCCACCATGTGGACTGACTGTAATTAAACATTTATTTTTGGATATTTATGTAGTTTTTCTTCTTTTGTTTTTACCATAATAAAAATGCATTGAAAATCTTTAGGCATATGGCTTTTCCTGCATTTTGAATATATTTCCTGGAGTGAAAGTATTGGGTTTTATGATTCTTGATTTAAGCTGCTTTTTTTTTTTTATTGTACTTCAGGTGAAGGCTTACAGAACAAATAGTTTCTCATGAAACAGTAGTACACATATTGTTTTATGACATTGGTTAACAACCCCACAACATGTCAACCCTCTAACTTCTCAACCTTTTGTTTTGGTGAAAATACACATAGCCAAAGATACACCATTTCAGAAATTTCTACATGCACAGTTCAGTGACATTGACCACGCTCTTCCAATTGTGCTGCTGTTCTCACTTAAGATGAAGGCCCTACAGAACAAAATAGTTTCTCATTTAACAGTTAACTACACATGTTGCCCTATGACAATGGTTAACAATCTCACATCACATCAACTATATCCCTACTCAGCCTTGGGTTCCCTATCACCAGCTTCCTTGTCCCCTTCTGCCTTCTGGCCCTTGTCACTGGACTACTGTACCTCATTAGTCCCATTCGGTTTTACGGGGCTGTCCACTCCCAGGCTGAACGGTGAACCTCGGCGGTGACTTCACCACTGAGCTAAAAGGGTGTGTGGGGGCCATACTCTCGGGGCTTCTCCAGTCTCCTTTAGGCCAGTAAATCTGGTCTTTTTTTTGTGAATTAGAATTATGTTCTACATCCTTCTCCAGCTCTGTCCAGAACCCTCTGTTGTGATCCTGGTCAGAGCAGTCAGCGGTGGTAGCCAGGCACCATCTAGCTGTACTGGACTCAGTCCAGTGGAGGCCTTGGTAGCTGTGGTCCATTAGTCCTTCGGACTCATCTTTTCCTTGTATCATGTTCTCTTCATTCTCCCTTGCTCCCGAAGGGATGAGACCAGCGGAGTATCTTAGATGGCCACTCACAGGCTTTTAAGACCCCAGACACTACTCACCAAGGTAGAATGTAAAACATTGTCTTTATAAATTGTGCTATGCCAGTTGAGCTAGATGTTCCCGGAGACCATGGTCCCCACAGCCCTCCGCCCAGCAATTCAGTCCCTCAGGGAGTTTGGATGTGTCTATGGGGCTTCCACGACCTTTCCTTGTACAGGTTGTGCTAGTTTCCCCTGTATTGTGTACTGTCTCACCCTTCACCCAAGATACCACTTATCTATTGCCTATTTAGTATTTCCTCCCTAAGCTGCTTTCTTAAATGGCTGTTTGTACCAATTCAGATACTTCCAGCAACGTGTCCATACCAGTTCCCTGACACCCTCCTTCCATCACCACCCAAAGGCAGTGAGTGGAGGTGGGAACAGTCTTCCTAAGAAATCAGCAGCAAATGAGATGCTCAGATGCAGTAAAGGTGACAGGACAGAGCAAAGAAGAGATGAGAGCAAGTGTGGGAATGGAAGGCAAGAGAACGGCCAGAAGCAACCATTTTGCCTGTATTATTTTTTTCTGATCGGAAACGTAATTCATGCTCCTTATAAGAAATCCAAACTTTGTCATAAATGTTTCAATTTAATACAGAAAGGCTTCCTCTAGTGACAGCTGCTGCTAACGGTTAAGGTGGATCTTCCAGAATTTTTTCTTATACAAATACTAACGAATAACTTGGTTTTGTTTTTAAATAGCTTCATAGCATACACACCGCTGAGCAACATTTTCCCAGGGAAATATATCTTAGGCACCTTTGGAATGACAATTTTGAAGTGTGCGGATCGCTTTTAAATACCTAATTAGAATAGAACGAGAAGCCATAGTGTCCATTTCGTTTCCCGGAGAGCTTGCCTCCTACTCACCAGCACTCCCCAAGAGCCAGTCCGTGACAGGGAGGCCTTCTGCTGCCTGTGTTTCCCTTTTCCTGCCACAGGCGTCCCCAGGAAGCAGCCCTTTGGCGCAGTTTGGGGACCCACCGCGGGGGAGATGCAAGGCTGGCAGCCGCTCACAGCCTCTTGGGGGCTTCCATTCAGCCCTCCTTGCCCGCCGCTCCCGGAACCTCGGTGCCCAAGTACCAACCGGAACATTGATGCAAAAGCCTCAAGACCCGTCGGCACTCAACCCATCGCCTCGGGAGTAGGACTGGCCTGGCCTTGCTTTAAGGCCTCTCCCCGCAGGTCCGGTCCGGCTACCACTGCCAAAGTGACGGCGCTCAGGCCGGCCCTTCCCTGAGCCTCGGCCCCGGGCTCAGGGGGGTCCCACACCTGGCCTGGGGCGTAGCCCTCACGTGCTCGGGGCTCCTGCAAGCTCGGGCGTCCAGCCTGACTCAGCCTCGCAGCCTGTGCAGAACCCCTTGTTGGCCTCGTGACTCAGTTTCTCACTTGCTCACGCGGGCCAACGGCGTGAGGCACCTGAACGGAATGCGGGGAGTGCCTCTGACAGCTCCGCCGCAGCGCGTGCAACCAGGCGGGGCCCCAGAGACCGGCGTTTACTCCGCCCAGGGCGCTTCTTCTGGACGCGTCCTCCGCAGCCCGGGGACTGAGTCCGTGCTGCCTGGGGTTGCGGGGACTCCGCCAGGTGCGCGGGCAGGACAGCTGGGAGATACCGCTTGAGGCCCGCCCGCCCTGTCTCCTGTAGGGCCCAGGCCACCGAGTGGCTGCCGGGCAGACGCCGGGGTCCGCGTCCGTGCCCGGCCCGTGCCCCCTGCCCGCCGCCTGACGCAATCCGAGGAGCCCTTGCTGCATGCCGGTGCCGGGGAAACCAGCCCGGCGGTTGCATCAGTCCTGCCAGGATTTCTACGGAGTTGGAGCCCAACCAATCGGTCGGCGCGCTGGGCCCGGGGCGGGCCGCTCAGCCACCCACTCAGAAGACGGCGCGGTGAACCGGGCAGCAAACTTCGAAGCCGATTGGCCGAAACGGGATTTGCCCCGCCCCAATCACCGCGGCAGCTGTCCGCGGTGGGCGGGGCCTCCGAGCCGGAGGGTTTAAAGGGCTCTTCTGTAAGGGCCGCTCAGCAGGAGCGAGCCAGCGGTGCCAGGCCAGGTGTTCGCGTCCGTCGGTCGGTCCGTGCCCTCGCCGGAAACCAGCCCCAGAGGCCGTCCGGGCCCGTCCTTGCGCCCGGCACCATGAAGCAGGACTCTGCATCCCAGAGCACCCCGCCCGCCTCGCCATCCCCCTCGAAGTCCCCAGAGCTCTCTGCGCAGCCCCCGCGGGACGCCGGCGACCCTCCCGCGCTGTGGATTTTCGGCTACGGCTCCCTCGTGTGGAGGCCTGACTTCGCCTATAGCGACAGCCGTGTGGGCTTCGTGCGTGGCTACAGCCGCCGCTTCTGGCAGGGAGACACCTTCCATCGGGGCAGCGACAAGATGGTGAGCATCGGACCGTGCCCCAGGGGAGTCAGGGAGGTGGGGGCAGGATAGGGGGGGCTGGGGGCGCCAGCACCCTGAAATGCCCTGGGCTCTCTCAGCTGTCGGTGACTCTGTGCTGATGGGGGAAGGTGGAAACCTGTGCCCAGGGTTTGTGGCTTACATTTGTGTGCTCAGCGGAGGCTGGAGTGTGAACCGTGAATCACTGTGATGGAGTCTGGGAACCAGGGGATCACTGTGTTGATGAGTGGACTACTGCCATGTATTTGTCTTTCTCCTGCACGCATGCATCAGTCCCCCTACCTCCCCCTGGATGAGTGGGACGCTGAGGGAGCCTCGTGGGCCTTTCTGCGGCCTGGGCCAGCAGGGTTGGCAAGTTTTCTTCTGGTGCTGATGACAGAGGTGATTTCTAACTTGTCTTTTTCAAAAATCTTTCTTCTTTCCCTAGCCTGGCCGTGTGGTGACCCTCCTTGAAGACCATGAGGTAAGTGTCTGAGTCCAGAGGGACCCCGGGCCCACCCTGGAGGAGTACCGACAGACAGAGCTCATGGGCCCTGCAGGCTGGATTGGATGCCTCTAGGGCAGAAGGGAAGGACAGTCTGCTCAATGCTTCTCTCATGAATCTTGTTAAAATGCAGATTTCCACTCAGTAAGATCAAGGTGGGGCTTGAGACTTGGCATACCTGACAGGCTTACGGGTAGTGCTGCTGTAAGGGGCTTCCACACTGTGAGTAGAAATGCTGTCCTTCTTGGGGCTAGACCACCTTGCCAACCCTTCTTAAAAGGGGCGAATAAGGGTCAGATGTGCTGCTGCTAGGTGGCTCATCAGCCGTCCACCCGCCTCCCTTACATAGCACAGTCCTGGGGTGGGGTGTAGCCTCCTAGGATGGGGAAGGGACCAGCAAGGAGCTGTTTCCGTTGACCCTGGGTGTCCCTGTTTCCTCCTAGGGCTGCACTTGGGGCGTGGCATACCAGGTTCAAGGTGAGCAGCTGAGCGAGGCCCTGGAGTACCTGAACGTACGAGAGGCCGTGCTCGGTGGCTATGACACCAAGGAGGTCACCTTCTACCCCCAAGACACCCCTGAGCAGCCACTCAAGGCACTGGCTTATGTGGCCACCCCACAGAACCCTGGCTACCTGGGCCCTGCACCCGAGGAGGCCATTGCCACGCAGATCCTGGCGTGCCATGGCTTCTCAGGCCACAACCTGGAGTACTTGCTGCGCCTGGCGGACTTCATGCAGCTCTGTGGGCCGCAGGCACAGGACGAGCACCTGGCAGCTATCGTGGACGCTGTGGGCACCATGCTGCCCTGCTTTTTGCCCCACCGAGCAGGCTCTGGCGCTGGTCTGAGGGGCTGAGCCCTTGTGGGGGTGCCCATGTGGACGTCGGGGTCAGACCCCTTCTCAGTGCACACGGACAGGCTTGGTACAACTGGAGCCCACTGACAGTGTGAGGACAAAGTGAGTGGCCAGGGACTTCTCTCCCTAAGCTGCCACCCAGCTGCCAGCCTCCAGCTCTCCTGACACTGACTGACTACTTGAAACTTAATTTATTATGCCCTGTGGGTGTGGTGGGCAGGGTGGGGGGCCTGCCCTGGACACAGGGGCCCTGCTGAGCGGTGGCCCTGCCCCAGACTCCTGGTACCTGACCAGACTCCCCCCAGTGCTGCTGCTAACCCCATACCACCCAGGCGGGACCCTTCACAAGGGCACCTCCGATAGCCTTGACCCCCTGCCCGTCCAGACAGACCATTCCTTAGCCCCTGAAATACTACCTCCCTAAGGTCCCAGCCCACTGAGTGATGGACAGCAGAGAGTGGGGCCGAGCTGGATCTGAAGGGTAGACCCAGCTGTTGAGGCTGGGCCAGGGCCTCTTACCCTTTTACGTTGTTTCCTTGTCCTTCTGTCTGTCTGGGCCACTCCTCTCTGTCTACTGGTCTGTTCCTGAGAATATCACTACAGGCCCTGGGCCTTCCCAGTCTGTCTGTCCCATACTATTGTCCATAAACTGATCTCTTACTATCTGTGCTGTGCTGGAATGTGGTTCTTTCTTTGGGAGGTGGGGGTGAGGGAGGTGGTGAAGCCCTGGAAGACTCCTAGGAGGGGAAAGGGCTCCCTCTTCCTCCACTTCCCTCCTTCCGGGAAGGGGGCACCTGAGCGGGCAGGACTGTGGGCGCATGTGAATAGTACCCCCGGGCTCACACAGAACTCAGCCCATGTGGCTGTACTTGCAGCCCTATGAGCAATGTCCAGGCCTGGGAGCCTCCATCCCAGCTGCCCCGAGGAGGCTGGCAGGCTCAGAGCGCAGACCACCTCCTCCCCAGCTGCAGGACCAGCTGCTGCCTTTTCCTGACAGCTAGGTCGGCCCTCTGTCTTCCCTGCTGAAGGAGCATGTGGGTTGGGGTAGGATGGCAACAATTTCTGGTGCAACGCTGATAGCAGGAAGCTGTGGCCTGGAGGACCTGGCAGCCCTGTGCCTTAGGAGATCCATCCAAGCATTCACTGTCATCTCCTGTGCCTTCTCCATGACCCTGACGTGCTAGGCTCACGCTGGAATGAGCCGCCACGGTGTCCTGGGGCTGTTGCTTGTTCAAACCCCCGGCCCTGCCCACCTGGCCCTGGCTGCTCCTTCTGTCCTGGCCCACAGGAGCAGACCACAGACCTCAGGTTTCAGCCTGGCCCTGAGCTCCTCGACTGGGATGGCCTCTCAGTGGGCTCAGCCTTTACTCCTGGACCTGCAGAATGTGTTCAGGTCAAGATTACAGGCTTTAGCAGCAGAGGAACCTGGTTCCAACTCAGCCCCTTCCCTTGCTGGCTGAGTGGCCTTGGGAAAAGCATTCAACACTCTGAGCATCGGTTTACTGCCTGTGAGGGGACAAGTGGTGGGTGATGTGTGGAACAGCTGTGCGTTGTGTGTTTTTGCTACTCTTGTGGCAGGTGTCCAGGATTGGTCTGGATGTCCCCAGCAGGGTAAGCTCCAACCAAGTTGGGTGACTCTTGAGCCCAGGGAGGGTGCCCATGGCTGGGTCGTGTGCCAATGTTTCTGTGGCCTCATGTCTTGGCCAGGGATGGAAGCAGTGTGGAGTGCAGCCAGCTTCTTCTGGGAGACTGGTCAGAGCAACACCACAAGGCAGCAGGTGTCAGGGAGCCCTGGGTGCTGCTGCCTCCTGGGTTTCCCATGCCAAGCCAGGGCCAGGTTAGTCTGGATGCCCAGACCTGAGCCTGGTGTAGACTGAGCACTAAATGGTGTGGGCAGGGCTGCTGGCTGGCTGCACACAGGCTCCCATTCTTCAGGCTACTCATTTAGTAGGTAATTGCTATAAGCCAGACACTGTTCTGGGCACTGGGGGTACAGCAGTAAAGGAATCCTCTGCCTTATGGAACTTGGAGTCTAGAAACGGGTGGTGATGATTCAGCATGACATGTGCCAGTCTGGGGGAAGGACAGGACACTCAGCATATAGGAGGCACTCCTGCGCCGGAGGGAGCCACAGGGAAGACTTTCTGGGGGAGGGGATGATCAGGCTGAGGCTGGAGCATGAGAAGGGGCTCTGGTGAAGACGCAGGGAACAGTGTGTGTCTGTGGGGGAGGCAAGATCAGACCAGCTGGAACAAAGCAGCATCGGGGAGGGGACACGGGGCTGGTCAGGTGGCAGGACCACATCACGCTGGCCAGTCCAGTGACCTGTGCTGTGGAGGTGGTGTTCTAGGTCAGTTCTAGATATTTGGGGAGCCCCCTGTGGATTTTGAGCATGGAAGAGATATGCTTAGGAAGGAACTCTGGCTTCTGGTGTGGATTGGAGGAGAAATGCCAAAGATAGGCCGGGGAGAGGGGAAGGTGGCCTGACCTGAGCCATGGTGTGGCATTGGGAATGGACAGGTGGATGGATTTAAGAGTCGTTTAGGAGGTGAGGTCCCCAGATTTGGTGGTTGGTTGGATGAGGAGAGTGAGGGAGAGGATAGAGGTCGTGAAGTTGGAAAGGGCAGGGTGGAGAGCTGTTCCATGTTGGGTGGGTTTAAGTTTGGGCTGCCTGTGTGGGGGACAGGGACATTCACTTGGATGTTCATCATGGGGCAGCTGGCTAGGTTGGCCTAGCACTCAGTAGAGATTCTGGGCTCGAGTTAGAGATTTGGGAGCCATTCACACAGAGCAGTGCTTAAAACCTTGGGAGTAGCTGAGTTCTCCCTGGGAGTAGCTGAGGTCTCCCTGTGAGTAGAGAGAAAAGAGAACAGGGCCCAGGCCGAGCCCTGAGCACCCCAGCTTGAAGGTTTGAGCAAAGCAGGAGGAGGAGTGAAGAAGGAGCACCAGAGAGGTAGGAGGAGAACCAGGAGAGTGTTCAGAGAGACAGGGTTAGAAGGTGCTTCTAGGAGGAAGATGTACAACATTGTCATGCTGCCAAGATGTCAACGAAAATAAGGACTGAAGAGTGTCCACTGGATGAAATGCCAGGGGGTCCTTGGTGGCCTCAGGAGAGCAATTTCAGGAATGGTGGTTGAGAAGCCACAATGCTGGCTGAGGGGCCTGTGGGAGGGGAAGAAGTAGACAGCTCTCAAGAAATTTGGCTGCAACATTATTCTCAATGGAGAGAGACTGAAAGCATTCCCCTTGAGAACTAGAACCAGACAAGGATGCCTTTTATCAAGACTCTCATTCAGTATTGTACTGGAAGTTCTAGCTAGAGCAATAAGGCAAGAAAGGGAATTAAAAGGCATCCAAATTGGTAAACTAAACCAACCAAGCCCATTGCCATTGAGTCAATTCCAACTCATAACAACCCAGTAGGGCAGAGTAGAACTGCCCCATAGGGTTTCCTAAGAGTGGCTAGTGGATTTGAACTGCTGACCTTTTGGTTAGCAGCCATAGCTCTTAACCACTGTGCCTCAAGGGCTCCCCAAATTGGTAAGGAAGAAATAAAACTATCCCTATTTTCAAATAATATGGTTCTGTACGTAGAAAATCTCAGAGATTCTATAAGCTACTGGAACTAGTAGAAAGATTCAGCAAAGTGGCCAGGTACAAGATCAACACGCAAAAATCAGTTGGATTCTGCTACACTAATAATGAGAACTCCGAAAAGGAAATCAAGTAAACGATACCATTTACAATAGCCCCCTAAAAGATAAAATACTTAAGGATAAATCTAACCAGGGAGGTAAAAGATTTATACAAAGAAAACTACAAAACACTCCTGCAAGAAACCAAGAGACCTACATAAATGGAAAAACATACCATGCTCATGGATAGGAAGACTTAATATTATAAAAATGTCAATACTACCTAAAGCAATCTATAGATATAATTCTAACAACATTCTTTAATAAGATGGAAAAACTAATCATCAACTTTCTATGGAAAAGAAAGAGGCCTCGGATAAGCAAAGCATTACTGAGGAAGACAAAGTAGGAGGACTCACACTTCCCAATCTCAGAACCTACTGTACAGCCATGGTAGTCAAAACAGCCTGCTACTGGTACAGTGACAGACACATAGACCAATGGACTAGAATTGAGAAACCAGAAGTAAGTCTATCCACCAAATGACAGCTGATATTGGACAAAGTGTTGAAGTCCATTAAACGGCGGAAGAGAAAGTCTCTTCAACAAATGGTGCCGGCAAACTGGATATCCATTTGCAGAAAAATGAAACAAGATCCATACCTCAAACCAGACACAAAAACTAACTCAAAATGGATCGAAGACCTAAAGGTATTACCTAAAACTATAAAGATCTCAGAAGAAAAAATAGGGACAAAGCTAGGGGCCCTAACATATGGCATGAATAGAACACCAAACATAACTAACAATGCAGAAACCTCAGAAGACAAACTAGATAACTGGGATCTCCTGAAAACTGAACACTTATGCTCATCTAAAGACTTCGCCAAAAGAGTGAAAAGAGAACCTGCAGACTGGGAAAAAATTTTTTGCCTATGACATATCTGACAAGGGTCTAATCTCTAAAATTTATAAAAAACTTCAACACCTCAACAACAAAAATACAAACAATCCAATTAAAAAATGGTCAAAGGACATGGACAGACACTTCACCAAAGGAGACATTCAGACAGCTAACAAACACATGAGGAGATGCTCGTGATCATTAGCCATGAAAACCAAAACCAAACCCATTGCCGTTGAGTCGATGCCAACTCATAGTGATCCTATAGGACAGAGTAGAACTGCCCCATAGGGTTTCCAAGGAGTTGCTGGTGGATTCAAACTGCCAACCTTTTGGCTAGCAGCCAAGTTCTTAACCACTGTGCCACCAGGGCTCCCATTAGAGAGATACAAACCAAAACTACCATGAGATACTATCTCACCCTGGCAATAATGTCACTGATCAAAAACAAAAAAAAAGAAAACAACAAATGCTGGTGAGGTTGTGGAGAGATTGGAACTCTACACTTCCAGTGGGGGTGTGAAATGGTACAACCACTATGGAAAATGGTATGGTGCTTCCTTAAAAAGGTGGAACTAGAAATACCATAGGATCCAGCAATCCCACTCCTAGGTATATATCCTAGAGAAATAAGAGCCTTAACAGGAATAGACATATGCACACCATGTTCATTGCAGCATTGTTCACAATAGCAAAAAGATGGAAGCAGTCTAAATGCCCATTAACGGACAAATGGATAAAGAAACTGGTACATACATACAATGGAATACTCTGCAACTGTAAAGAATAATGATGAATCTGCAAAACATCTAACAACATGGATGAATCTGTAGGACATTGTGCTGAGTGAAATAAGTCAATCACAAAAGGACAAATATTGTGCGAGATCGTTAGTATAAAAATTTAAGAAAAGGTTTACGCACAGAAAGCAGCATTCTCTGGTGGTTACCAGGGAGGGCAGGGGAGGCAGGGAAAATCACTAACTAGATAGTAGACACGTGTTAACTTTGGTGAAGGGAAAGGCAATCCACAATATGGGGGAAGTCAGCCCACCATGACAAAGGCAAGGGAAGACAGTGATGAATGGAAACTGAGAACTCAGGGTGGTAATGGGGAGAGTGCTGACACATTGCAGGGATTGTAACCAATGTCACTGAACAATTTGTGTACAAATTATTGAATGGGAAACTAATCTGCTCTGTAAACCTTCACCTAAAGCACAATAAAAGAAAAAAGAAAAAGAAATTTGGCTGCTAACTGGTGAGAGAAACATAAGAATGGAGGGTGAGGGAAAGGTATTGGAGTTCAGGACCCCTTTACAAATTAAAAGTTATTAAGGACCCCAAGCGACACTGAAGGCATTGGCGAAAAACAAGGCTCCAGGAATTGACAGAATATCAATTGAGATGTTTCAACAAATGGATGCAGCGCTGGAAGTGCTCGCTCATCTATGCCAAGAAATGTGGAAGACAGCTACCTGGCCAACTG
>NW_004444012.1:9241740-9270073 GCF_000243295.1 Trichechus manatus latirostris
GAACAATATCATTAATATCACATGCAAGTAAAATTTTGCTGAAGATCATTCAAAAGCGGCTGCAGCAGTATATTGACAGAGAACTGCCAGAAATTCAGGCCAGATTCAGAAGAGGACATGGAACCAGGGATACCATTGTCTGACGTCAGATGGATCTTGGCTGAAAGCAGAGAATACCAGAAAGATGTTTACCTGTGTTTTATTGACTCTGCAAAGGCATTCGATAGTGTGGATCGTAACAAATTATGGATAACATTTCAAAGAATGGGAATTCCAGAACATTTAATTGTGCTCATGAGGAACCTGTACATAGATCAAGAGGCAGTTGTTCAGACAGAACAAGGGAGTATTGTGTGATTTAAAGTCAGGAAAGGTGTGCTTCAAGGTTGTGTCCTTTCACCATACCTATTCAATCTGTATGCTGAGCAAATAATCCGAGAAGCTGGACTATATGAAGAAGAGTGGGGCATTAGGATTGGAGGAAGACTCATTAACAAGCTGCATTATGCAGATGACACAACCTTCCTTGCTGAAAGTGAACAGGACTTGAAGCACTTACTGAGGAAGATCAAAGACCACAGCCTTCAGGATGGGCTACGCCTCAACATAAAGAAAACAAAAGTCCTCACAACTGGACCAATAAGCAACATCATGTTAAACGGAGAAAAGATTGACGTTGTCAAGGATTTCATTTTACTTGGATCCACAATCAACACTCATGGAAGCAGCAGTCAAGATATCAAAAGACGCATTGCATTGGGCAAATCAGCTGCAAAAGACCTCTTTAAAGTGTTGAAAAGGAAAGATGTCACCTTGAAGACTAAGGTGCGCCTGACCCAAGCCATGGTATTTTCAGTTGCATCATATGCATGCAAAACCTGGACAATTAATAAGGAAGACTGAAGAAGAATTGATACCTTTGAATTGTGGTGTTGGCAAAGAATACTGAATATACCATGGACTGCCAAAAGAACAAACAAATCTGTCTTGGAAGAAGTAAAAACAGAATGCTCCTTAGAAGCAAGGATGGCAAGACTATGTCTCACATACTTTGGACATGTTGTCAGGAGGGATCAGTCCCTAGAGAAGGACATCATGCTTGGAGAGGGTCAGTGAAAAAGAGGAAGACACTCAACAAGATGGATTGACACAGTGGCTGCAACAATGGGCTCAAGCATAAGAACAATTGTGAGCATGACGCAGGATCAGGCAGTGTTTCGTTCTGTTATGCATAGGGTCACTATGAGTCAGAACCGACTCAGTGGCACCTAACAACAGCAAGGACCCCAAAGAGCTTTTGTTTATATGGGATATATCTAGTAATATTTACTGCATTAGAAATTCAAACAGGGAAATAAAAAAATTAAATTTAAAATAACGATAAAATTACACGTTAACATGTTTTTTTAGAAAAATAACTATATTTCCCCAAATAAATTTAGTGAAAAGAGTGGCATTGTTTTATATTTTTAATGTCTGACTTAATAGAATCAGCTGGATTCTCATCTGCTCCTGCAGTCAATCGGTCACAAACTCACATATCATACAGCCTCTGGAAACCTCCACTGTATACTCACTGGGAAATCAGAGTAAAAGAGGCAAATCGTATTATGATGAGAATAGTTTTGATCTGGAAGACCCCCTGAAAGGGTTTTGCCCACACCAAGGGTCACTTTGAGAACTGTTGATATAGGAGCATTTTTTGTTTGCAGGGTGATGGGTGGGCCCAGGCTTAGGCTTCAGCAGTCAGGCATTTCAAAAGGGCCTCAGAAATCATCCTGCCCATCACTCAAAGTTGTCCTGGAGAACCAGCAGTGAGTAGGACGTTCAGACCATTTAATCCCATTTGTTGAGCTTACAGCAGGTCCTTGACCTCGGCCACAGGAGACACCAGCAGAACCAATCGCACACCTGGGGCAAAGGTGGTCAGATCGGTGAAGAGCCTGAAAGAAGAGATAGGAGAAATCCAACAGGAAGACATTCTAGATGTGAGGAACGGCAAGTGCAAAGGCTGGGAGTACCAAAGAGCTTGGCAAGGAGCTGAGTGGTGGAGGTTAGGGGTGTTATGGAGGAGGCTGAAAGATACTTCGGGGTCTTGTAGGGTAAAAACATCACAAAGTTTAGTAAAGCTAAAAGAAAGGTTTTATTCGGCATGTATTCCAAGAGGCAAAAGTAGGAAAATGGACAGGCATGCTGCCACAGCCATGTCTGCCTGAGCCCCAGGTACGTTACAGAATCGTCAGTATATATTAACATTACAAATGGGCAAAACCATTGAAAGCTTCACCTTTTCACAGAATTGTCTTTCTTAACAATCATTGCTACAGGTTTCAGTCAGGAGGGTCTTCTTTGGTCCAACAAATGTTCTATTCAACTAAATGCTAACAGAAAAAGATAAGGGTGGAAAGTCTTTTGTGTTCTGTTTGATTTGTTTATGTGAAAAGTTCCCTAAAAGATTTTTTCCAAGATTGTCCTAGCTATTGTCTTTATACCTCAGGGCCCAGTTGATGTGTCAGCTCCAGCTGGGTCACATTTTAGGACAGGGAGTAACGGCTCCAATATTATCTCCTAAATCTGGGGTCAGAGCTTAGAGGAAGTGTTAGACTATCTTGTAGGGAAGTTGAGTTCTGTGGTGACGTTTTTATTTTCTAGTATGTTTTGCCTCCTACTGAAGAACTTTTGTTTGTTTGTTGTTTGTTATTTTAAGGCAGAGGAGTGTTTAGGCCTGGGTTTGAGGAGGCCTGTGTTTGTGGCAGGAGGAAGGATGGTTTGAAGGTGGTGAGACAGGCAAGAGCCTGTTGCAGTGTTCCCTGTACGTGTTGAAGCTGAACTAGAGCAGGAACCGGGAAGGTGGTGGAGATGCCTCTTGACAGCCAGCTGGATTAGAGGGCAGACAGGAAGGAGGAGACTGAGGATATCAGGGTTTTGCTAAGAGGGTGGGGGATATGGACAGAGCAGAAGGACACCAGTGGGTGTGGGTGAACACCAGTCTGGCCTCAGGGCATCGACAGGATGGACCACATCCCTGTGGGGGTGGTCATTCCCCTGAGGAGAATGGCTGTGCCTGTGTCTGTCTGCAGGGAAGCAGAGGGTGTGGGGAAGTTGGTCCAGAATGAGGAAGACCCTGCCTTTTCCCAGGCCTGGCTCTGAGCATAATTGAGGTGCTTAAGGGCATGAGTTCAACTTCAGTGCCCAAGGCTGAGGGGAGCCAGTAGTGAAAGGGAGAACATCCCTGAGGGCCACAGTGGGAGCATGGGGTCCAGCCTTCAGCCCCATGGCTGAGACAACCACATATGCCAGTGTGCCAAGGACAGGCCTATTTACTCCTGTTGTCCTGGAGTAATTATTACTTTCTCCTCAAAAAGTATCCCCGTTTGGACAGTAAATTACATGGTGACAGTGGAGAGCTGGGACGGAGCAGGGGTCTTTATTAGTGACAAAAGTCCAGAGTCTGGACCCTATACCCCCAGCACAGCAGCAACAGCTGATCTGTGGACACAAAGCCGTGGTGAACCTCCCAGAGAAGGCCTCTGTCTTCTCGCCTCCCTGTTGATAAGTTTCCACCCAACCCGCCCTTCCTTGCCTCAGGCAGCCTCCCTCACCCCTGCCCTTGGCATCTCCTTGGGCTTGTGGGAGGAACCTGATACACCCTAAAGGCTCAGCCGCACAGCTGCAGTCTCAGACCACGGCCCTTCCTGGTGGTGCCATCTTTACCTCACTGCCCTCTTTCTCCTGTGTCCACCCTGCTGATCTCACTGGCGTCTTTGGGACACTTTCCTCCTGGGTCCTAGGACACTGTGCTGCATGATGCTGGCTATCACTCCTTCCTGCCTCTGCTCCTCTGCCTGGACCATCGCCCACCATCAAGGTTTAGCCCAATGGCGACCACTCCCATGGGGCCAGCTCCAGCCACGGCCTTGGAACCCACCACTCACCTATCAGCCAAGTGAGAAACCTGAGGACTTTCTCCTTCCTCAGCCTTCATATGTCCTGCTGATCTGACATGATCTGAATATTTCTCGAATCCACCCTGCTACTGCTGCCCTATGCTCACCGTATTTCCTGTACTATGGTCACAACTTCCCACCCATCTACGGTCCCAGTTTTGCCGCTTGTATACTCATTTTCTTCAATTTAAAACATAAATCTGACCCTGGCCCTTTCACACTGACAACCTTGGATAGCTCCTTGAAGCCCTCAGGAGAAATGCCTTCCCTCCCCCCAGCTGGCCCTGCTCTCCCTGCAGCCTTGTGGCCCCCCCCCCCCCCGGTGCCCTCCATCCCCGGCCCTCTGGTAACCCAAGCCGCCTGCAGGCCTCCTCCCACCTCTTGCTATTTCTGGCCACCAAGGCTCTGCTCCTATGGCTTTCCCTTACCCTGGGTGTCCTTCCCTCTGCTCAGCCCTCTTATATCCTTCAGAACTAATCCTGCATTGGGCCTCCAGAGCTGCTGCTGACCCTGGCTGGCCGGTGTCCCCTTGGTGCCCTCTGCCACCTCTGCCCACCCCCAGTTTGTACCCAGCACGTTGTATTGACGTCATCGCTCTCAGGTCTGTGCCCACTGCACTGAACAACCCCGAGGGCAGGAACTCTGTGTTCCCAGCACATAGCACAGGGCTGGGGCCCCATGGGAGATCAGGGGACCTAAGGGGAATGAGGCTTACTGAGACATCCTTCTGAACGCAAAGTCCCATGTCACCTTGGAGAGTGAGACTCCATGAAGACCTCAATCACAGTCAAGTGTGAGCACCAAGCTGCCTCCCGGTGCTAATATTCAATCTGAATGTTTGTGTGCCAAGCTCAGGAATGTGGGACTGTGGAGCTACAGGGGCAAGGGCGGACCAGCCGGGCACCCCGCTGGCGGTCTGCCATCCCAGGCTGGCCTCTTCCTCTCTGGGTCTGTCTGTGTGAGGCCAGGGTCCCCACACCAGGGGAAGGGCTGCCCCTTGCCAGGCATATTGAGGGAGGCAGGACCTGTGCCATGCTGGTCCTCCCAACTCTGGGTGCTCAGCTGGAAGGGTGTTTGCACTATCAGGGGTGGTTCTCCTTCTTTCTCCCTGTCCCCACAAGAGGAGCCTGGCCTTCTAAGTCACAGCCTGATGGTGTGGTGACTGGAGGAAGAATAGAACCCAGGTGGAAATGTCCACCTGTGGCTGCCCCCTCACCACAGTCAAAGCTTCCCCAGGCACTGGCCCTCATGGAGCCTAGTCAGGACGGGTGCCCAGCCAGGAGGGTGGCAGGAGGGAGCCTCAGTTATGCTGGTGGCTCTGGCTAGGACCAATGGTGTGTCCAAGGGCTAACAGCTGGTGGTGAGCCCTCACGTGGGGCACAGAGTCATCAGGTCACAGGAGGCCCTCGTCCATGGGGGTTTCCAGAGGAAGGGAGACACAGTTCCTGCTCACAGGCAACTTGCAGCTCTGAGAGGCATGAGACACACGGAACAAACGGAGGCTGAGCTGACAGACACCTGCAACGTTGCTGTAACATGCACGGTGCTTTCTTACCTTGGGCCTGGTGAACTCCATTCTGTCAGCCTGCAAGTCTCTTCTCTACCAGCTCCAGCCTGGCTAATTCAGCACTCAGACTTCAGGGCTCAGCTTAGATGTTACCTCCTCTGGGAAGCCTTCCTTGAACCTCCTGCACTCTCCACCACCAAGATCTAGGCCAGTGTCTACAGCACCTGCTTGTTCTCTTGCAGCACTGATCACACCGACCATCTCCTTTGTTGATTCCTCCCTATTCCCCGTCGGCCTCCCTTGACGGCAGGTACCAAGTCTGATGGATGTATCCTCGTACCTAGCAGAGCCTGCACACAGTAGGTGATCACATAAAAGCCCACTCACCCAGCAAGAGACAGTTACTGGTGAGGGGAAGGTGGGAGCTAGGGAGGAGCGCTCTGGGCTGTCTCCTCAGAAGAAGAACTATGTGGCAGATGGGGTAGGCTGGGTGAGGGTGCAGAGCAGGGGGGAGACAGACCCCGCCCCCAGGACCATGCTTGCCCCAAGACCAGCCAGAGCCTCATACTTGGGTGTCTTAGATATCTAGTACTGCTATAACAGAAATACCAAAAGTGGATGGCTTTAACAAACAGAAATTTACTTTCTCAGTTTGGGAGGCTAGAAGTCCAAATTCAGAGTGCCGGCTTTAGGGGAAGGTTTTCTGTCTCTGTCAGCTCTGGAGGAAGGTCCTTGTCTCTTCAGCTTCAGCTTCCTGGTTCCTTGGAGATCTCCATGTGTCTTGGCATCTATCTTTCTCCATCTCTGCTTCCTAGCTTGCTTGTTTAACCTCTTTATATCTCAAAAGAGATTGACTCAAGATACACCCATCACAAATCCTGCTTCATTAACGTAACAAAGACAACCCATACTCAAATGGGATTATAATCACAGGCATACAGGTTAGGATTTACAACACATTTTTTTGGGGGACACAATTCAATCCATAACATTCCACCCTTTGGCCCCCCAAAATTCATGTCCTTGCTATGTGTAAAACACGTTCACCCATCACATGGCCCCAAAAGTCTTAAACAAACTCCAAGTCCAACATCTCATCTTCTGGATCCTCTAAGTCAAATAGGGGTGGGACTTTGGGCATGTTCCATCCTCGGGCAAAATTCTTCTTCATCTATGAGCTTGTGAAATCTAGACTACGAGTTACCTGTTTCCAAAGTACAATGGTGGACTAGACACAAGGTAGACATTTCCATTACGAACAGGAGAAATAGGAGGGAAAGAAAGGATAACGGGCACCGAGCAAGTCCAAAACCCAGTAGAACAATTTACATTAGCTCTCAAGACTTGAAAATAATCCTCTGTTCCCTGAGACCATCCTACAGACTCTAGGTGGAGGCCCCTTGGCTCTGGACTTCAGCTCCACTTTCCAGGCTCAGCTTTGGGTGGCCCCATTGTCCTAGTCCATCTGAGTGGCCTCACCTCCTAGGCCTGGGCAGGTCCCATTCTTCTGCCCTTTGGGCATGGCAGCCCCACACCCTCAGCTTTTGGTTGCCTCCCCATCCCCCTGGCACACCTTAATGGCAGCCCCACATTCCAGAACCAAGTTGGTGATGATCCAACTTTTGAAACCTAGGAGGCTGTGGCTCCTCCCTTTGAAACGGAGAAGGTCATGCTTCTTATGCTCCTTCCAACAGTTCTGCTGATCTTTGAGCTGTTCCAGAGATGGTCCTTTTCTTTTCTGGGAGAACAACAGATGTAGCTCCTTTGGCCTATCTCCTGCCTGTAAAATTCCAATAGGTAGACGGCGTTCTTCCCTTTCACTCTTTCTCTGTCCCCTTCAGTCTAAGATGATTGGTTTTCTGTTGTGGTAGTTGGTTAGATCCATCAGTCACAGGCTTAATCTCTTTAACAAAAAATTGTGTAGCCACGTCCTTGGTGAAAATTCTAAGACATGTGTCCTTAGTTTGCATGACAAAATTTTCCAAATCTTTGAGTTCTGTTTTCATTTTGCACAGTTCATTATTTTATTGTGCTTTAGGTGAAAGTTTACAGCTCAAATTAGTTTCTCATTCAACAATTTATACACAACTGTTTTGTGAAATTGGTTGCAATTCCCGCAATATGTCTGCATGCTCCCCCTTTCCCTTTATACCCTGGGTTCCCTGTGTCCATTTGTCCAGTTTTCCTGTCCCTTCCTGTTTTCTCATCTTTGCTTTCGGGCAGGAGTTGTCCATTTGGTCTCATATACTTGATTGAACTAAGATGCACATTCCTCACTTGTGTTATTGTTTGTTTTATATAAAAAACAAACAAACCAAACCCGGTGCCATCAAGTCGATTCTGACTCATACGACCCTATAGGACAGAGTAGAACTGCCCCATAGGGTTTCCAAGGAGCACCTGGTGGATTCAAACTGCTGATCTTTTGGTTAGCAGCCTTAGCTCTTAACTACTACGCCAACAGGGTTTCCCTTTGTTTTATAGGTGTATCTAATCTTTGGCTCCCCACGCATCCGTCATACTGTGGTGGCTTGCTTGTTACTGTGATGCTGGAAGCTATGCCACTGGTATTTCAAATATCAGCAGGGTCACCCATGGTGGATAGGTTTCAGCAGAGCTTCCAGACTAAGACAGACTACAAAGAAGGACCCGGCAGTCTACTTCTGAAAAAATTGGCCAGTGAAAATCTTATGAATAGCAGCGGAACACTGTCTGATATAGTGCCAGAAGGACGAGCACCTCAGGTTGGAAGGCACTCAAAATATGACTGGGGAAGAGTTACCTCCTCAAAGGAGAGTCGACCTTAATGATGTGGATGGACAAAAGCTTTCAGGACCTTCATTTGCTGGTGTGGCACAACTGAAAATGACAAGAAACAGCTGCAGACATCCACTAATAATCGCAACATGGAATGTATGAAATATGAATCTACGAAAATTGGAAGTTGTCAAAAATGAAATGGAATGCATAAAGATTGATATCCTAGGCATCAGTGAGCTGAAGGAAACCCTGGTGGCGTACTGATTAAGAGCTACAGCTGCTAACCAAAAGGTCAGTGGATTGAATCCACCAGGCGCTCCTTGGAAACCCTATGGGACAGTTCTACTCTGTCCTACAGGGTTGCTATGAGTCTGAGTTGACTCGATGGCAACGGGTTTTTTAGTGAGCTAAAATGGCCTAGTATTGGCCATTTTGAATTGGACAATCATATGGTCTACTATGCCAGGAATCACAGAGAAATTGAAGAGGAATGGCATTGCATTCATTGTCAAAAAGAACATTTAAAAAATAAAAAGGATTTCAAGGTCTATCCTGAAGTACAACGCTGCCAGTGATAGGATAATATTCATATGCCTACAGGGAAGACCAGTTAATATGACTATTATTCAAATTTATGCACCAACCACTAATGCCAAAGATGAAAAACTGAAGATTTTTATCAACTTCTGCAGTCTGAAATGTATCAAACATGCAATCAAGATGCATTGATAATTACTGGTGATTGGAATGCAGAAGTTGGAAACAAAGAAGGATTGGTAGTTAGAAAATATGGCCTTGGTGATAGAAACAATGCCGAAGACCACATGATAGAATTTTGCAAGACCAAGGACTTATTCATCGCAAATATCTTTTTTCAACAAGATAAACAGTGACTATACACAGGGACACCACCAGATGGAAAACACAGGAATCAAATCAACTATATCTGTGGAAAGAGATGATGGAAAAGTCAATACCATCAGTCACAATACGACCAGGGGCCGACTGGGCAACAGTTTAAGTTGAAGCTGAAAAAAAATAAAACAAGTCCATGAGAACCAAAATACGACCTTGAGTATATCTTACCTGAATTTGGAAACCTTCTTAAGAATACATTTGACATATTGAACACTAACGACCAAAGACTAGACAAATTGTGGGATGACATCAAGGACATCATATATGAAGAAAACAACAGGCCATTAAAAAGATAGGAAAGAAAGAAAAGACCAAAATGGATGTCAGAAGAGACTCTTAAACTTGTTCTTGAATGTAGAGTAGCTAAAGTGAATGGAAGAAATGAAGTAAAAGAGCTGAACAGAAGATTTCAAAGGGTGGCACGAGAAGGCAAAATATTATAATGAAATGTGAAAAGACCTGGAGTTAGAAGACCAAAAGGGAAGAACACGCTTAGCATTTCTCAAGCTGAAAGAACTGAAGAAAAAATCCAAGCCTTGAGTTGCAATTTTGAATGGTACTATGGGCAAAATATTGAATGATGCAGGAAGCATCAAAAGAAGATGGAAGGAATACACAGAGTCACTGTACCAAAAAGAACTGGTCCATGTTCAACCATTTCAGGAGGTAGCATATAATCAAGAACCCAATGGTACTGAAGGAAGAAGTCCAAGCTGCACTGAAGGCATTGGCGAAAAACAAGGCTCCAGGAATTGGGGGAATACCAATTGAGATGTTTCAACAAACAGATGCAGTACTAGAGGTGTTCACTCATCTATGCCAAGAAATTTGGAAGACAGCTACTTGCCCAACTGACTGGAAGAGATCCATATTTGTGCCCATTACAAAGAAAGGTGATCCAGCAGAATGCAGAAATTATTGAACAACATCATTAATACCATACAAAAGTAAAATTTTGCTGAAGATAATTCAAAAGCGGTTGCAGCAGTACATCGACAGGAAACTGCCAGAAATTCAAGCCAGATTCAGAAGAGGATGTGGAGTGGAATGAGGGATATCATTTCTAATGTCAGCTGGATCTTGGCTGAAAGCAGAGAATACCAGAAAGCTGTTTAACTGTTTTGAAAGACCTCTTTAATGTGTTGAAAAGCAAAGATGTCACTTTGAGGACTAAGGTGCACTTGACCCAAGCCATGATATTTTCAGTTGTCTCATATGCATGGGAAAGCTGGAGGATAAATAAGGAAGACCAAAGAATTGATGCCTCTGAGTTATGGTGTTGGCAAAGAATACTGAATATACCATGGACTGCCTTAAGAACGAACAAGTCTGTCTTGGAAGAATACAGCCAGAGTGCTCCCTGGAAGCAAGGATGGTGAGACTTCATCTCATGTACTTCAAACATGTTGTTAGGAGGGACCAGCCCCTGTAGAAGGACTTCATGCTTAGTAAAAAGGAGGAAGACCTCCCCAATGAGATGGATTGACACAGTATCTTCAACAATGGGCTCAAACATAGCAACGATTGTGAGGATGGTGCAGGATCGGGCAGCGTTTTGTTTTGTTGTTCACAGGGTGGCTATGAGTCAAAACTGACTGGACAGCACCTAATGACAACAATCTTTGGCTGAAAGGTGGACTTCGGGAGTGGCTTCGGTTTTGAGTTAGCAGGGTGTCTGCGGGGCATAGTCTTGGGGGTTCCTTCACCCTCTGTCAGACCAGTAAGTATGGTCTATTTTGGTGAATTTGAATTTTGTTCTACATATTTCTCCTACTCTGTTCGGGACCCTCTATTGTGATCCCTGTCAGAGCCATAGATGGTGGTAGCTTGACATCATCTAGTTCTTCTGGGCTCAGGCTGGCGGAGGCTGTGGTTCATGTGGTCCATTAGTCCTTTGGACTAATATTTTCCTTGTGTCTTTGGTTTTCTTCATTCTCTTTTGTTCTGGATGGGATGGGACCAATAGATGTATTTTAGATGGCTGCTCACAAGCTTTTAAGACCCCAGATTCTACTCACTAAAGTAGGATGTAGAATATTTTCTTTATGAACTATGTTATGTCATCTGATCTAGGTTTACCCCGAGACCATGGTCCCTATCCCTCAGCCCCAGTAACTTAGTCCCTCAATTTGTTTGGATGTGTCTAGGAAGCTTGTATGGCTTTGCCTTGGTCAAGTTGTGCTGACTTCCCCTATATTATGTGTTATCTTTCCCTTCACCAAAGTTAATACTTGTCTACTATCTAGTTACTTGTCTACTATCTAGTTACTTGTCTACTATCTAGTTAGTGATACCTCCTTCCCATCCCTCCCTATCCTCGTAACCATCAAAGATTGTTTTCTTCTGTGTATAAACCTTTTCTTGGGTTTTTATAATAGTAGTCTCATGTAATACTTGTCCTTTTGTGATTGACTTCATTTCACTCAGTATAATGCTCTCCAGATTCATTCACGTGGGAGATGTTTCACGGATTCATCATTGTTCTTTATCATTGTATTCCACAGTGTGTATGTACCACAAATTGTTTATCCATTCATCTGCTGATGAGCACTTAGGTTGTTTCCATCTTTTTGCTATTGTGAATAATGCTGCAATGAACATGGGTGTGCGTATGTCTATTCATGTGACAGTTCTTATTTCTCTAGGATATATTCCTAGGAGTGGGATTGTTAGATCATATGGTATTTCTATTTCTAGCTTTGTAAGGAGGTGCCATATCATTTTCCATACTGGTTGTACCATTTTACTTTCCTACCAGCAGTGCATAAGAGTTCCAATACCCCTGGAATGCACAGTTCATTTTTAAGTTCATCTTTTTCTTCTCAAATTTTACTGTAAGTAGCAAGGAGAAACCACATGGCCTCTTTAAGATCTTGCTTAGAAATCACATCAGCCAGATATCCAAGTTCATCTCTTACAAACTCTATCTTCCACCAAACATTTGAACGTAATTCATCCAAGCTCTTTGCCACTGCATAAAAAGCATCGCCCTTCCTCCATTAATAATCACATGTTCCTCATTTTCTTTTAAAGCCTCACCAAAGGCACGTTTAACGTCCACATTTCTAGCAACATTCTGTTGCTGGCACCTTATGTATTCTCTGAGATGGTAGACACTTTCTCTATAGCTCTCCTCACTTCCTTCTGAGCTCTCACCAGAATTGCCTTTGACATCCATAACTCTACCAACAGTCTCTTCAAGGCAATCTAGGCTTTTACTATTAGGCACCTTAAAACACTTCCAGCCTCTACCCATTACCCAATTCCAAAACCACTTACACGTTTTAGGTCTGTTAGAGCAGCCCCCCCACTCTTCTGGTACCAAATTCTGTCTTAGTTGTCTCGTGCTGCTATAACAGAAATATCACCAGTGAATGGCTTTAAGAAACAGAAGTTTATTTTCTCACAGTTTAGGAGGCTAGAAGTCCAAATTCAGGGCGTCAGCTCTAGGGGAGGCTTTCTCTCTCTGTTGACTCAAGGGGAAGGTTCCTTGTCTCTGATGAGCTTCTGTTCCCGGACAATCTTCATGTGGCTTGGCATCTCTCTTCCCATATCGCTGTTCTGCTCCGTTGTTTAATCTCTTTTATATCTCAAAAGAGAGTGACTCAAGATACAGCAGACACTAATCCTGCCTCATTAACATAACAAAGACAACCATTTCCAAATGGGATTATAACCACAGGCATAGCGGTTAGGATTTACAACACAACACATATTTTTGGGGGACATAATTCAATCCCTAACACCGGTCAAGGCCCTCACCTGCTCTTCAGATGCAAAGAAAGAGCTTGCAATCCAGAGGCCCCAGGCCCTGCTTTCAGCTGTGTGTCTCAGGCAAAGCACTTTTGCTCTTTCTGGGCCTCAGGCCCTCCAATGTAAGAGGAAGAGCTGGGTCAGAACCTAGTTTCCACACAGTTCTAGTGGCTCCTCCTTTTCAAGGAGGCACATGGGCTTGGTGTCAGAAGAACTGGGTTCAAGAACCAGGGTTCCATTTACAAACTGTATGTCCTTGGCCAGGTTATTTAATATCTCTGAGCTACAACTTCCTCATCTGTAAAATGGGACTGAAAATCACAACTACCTCTCATAGTCTTGGGATCAAATGTGCTATCAGGTGAAAAATACTCTACACGCTTTAAAGCACTATGTGAATATTGAGTATTATTGTTACTACTATTTTCACCTAATTAGTTGTAGGATTATCATTGTTCTCACTGGAGTGTAAGCTCCAGGAAAGCAGGAGCTGGCACTTCCCAGTTCATTGCTGTATTCATGGTGCCCAGCACAGAGCCCTCAAAAAATAGTTGCTGAACAAAAAAATGGATACGTAAGTTGAACTGAATGAATAAACGAATGAATGAACGCCACTCACTTGGCTGCCACTGAGGAAAGTGGGTTCAGGGCGAGTAAGGTTGATTAGGGTGGAGGGAGAGAGGGAAACATGGGAAGAGGCAGAGAAAAGGAAAGTGGGTACTTCCTGGGCTACCCCTGCGGGCAAAGAAAGGCAGGAGAGGAAATGACCGAAAAAAAAAGAGGGTAGTGAGACACGGCCTTGCCTTGGTGCCTTGAGGTGGTTCCTCTATCTGAGCCCTTCCCTTGGTCAGTGGCTTCCTCCACCTCTCCCACCCCCTCCCTGCCCCCAGCTGGGAGAGGGAGGAGGGGGAGGGCTGGCCTCCACCAGACCATTCTGGCTTGTTTACTAACCCCTCAGTCCTCCTGGGTCATGACGCAGCTGCAGCATCTGACCCAGCTAAATATATCTCCTCTGCTAGCGGACCACACAGCCAGGCCCTGAAGGCCATGCGGACCAGGGACCACCCCGCTCATCCCTCGAGGCTGGACCCTGGGCCTCCTCCTGACCCCAGAGCCCTGCATCCCCAGGGAACAAACCGCCAACCCAGGCCCAAACCAAACGCAGTCACTGGCTGAAGCCATGAGGATGATTTTGTTCTGAAGTCTCAGACAGAATCAGAACGCTGAACGGGGGGGATCCCTAACCGTCCAACATTAGGACAAAAAAATGGCCATCTCCTTTTGATGGGAGGCTTGCAGTCATTACAAATGTTTACCAAGAGTATTTACTAATGTTAGGAAAACATTTTACTCTCTCGGTGTAACGTTAAATGAAAAAAAAAAACCATACAAAGTTATGTACACAGTACGAATACAATCAGGTCTTTTTTTCAAGAGCACAGAAATGTCTGGAAGGAATCGCAAGAAACTGTCAACATAGCTTGCCTCCCGTGAGGGCAACTGGGGGCCAGAGGATAGGTGGGAGAGAGATTTTTTCCTCTTATGCCTTTCTGTATGTTTTTAATTTTGAATTGGGTAGGTTTATTAATATTCATAAGTAAAATACATAATAAAATACAGATCTGAAAAAGAAAAGGTGGATGCACAAAGAAAAGGCCCGCTGGAAATACCCTGGTGTTCGGGAAGGGGATTCTGCGGGGGCCCCCTTTCCACCTAGAGGAAAAGCTGGCCCTGTGCCCAGGAGAACAGAACAATCAGCCTTGCAAACCGGGAGCAGAGCAGGTGACCATCAACACTCAACTCCGATTTGAGGCAAGAAAAAGTCATCCCGACTCATGGCGACCCCGTGTGACAGAGCAGAACTGCCCCAAGGGGTTTGCTAGGCTGTAATCTTCATAAATGGACTGCCGGCACAGTGGTTAAGAGCTTCACTGCTAACCAAAAGGTTGGCAGTTCAAATCCACCACCTGCTCCTTGGAAACCCTATGGGGCAGTTCTACTCTGTCTTGACAGCAATGGGTTTAATTTTTTTGGTTTAATCTTTACAGGAGCAGATTGCCAGGTTGAAAAAGACATACTTGCTTTAAAATATCTCCCGGTGGTCTCTGAAATTCCAGCCATTAGAGTCACTCCTTTGCCAGAAGTCCAGCTTCTCTAAAATCCCTTTGAAAATGTTGCCTGTAGGGATTACCACATTATCATTTTATCATGAATTGAAATAGCTTGAGGGAGACACACTATAAGCACATTTTTACAGGAAATGTTTGTCTTCTTCAATTTTTAAAAAATTTCCCTTAAAAACACATACTTTTTAAAAACATTAATAACGGTTATTAGAAAATACCACACAGTCATGATAAAAATTTGGAAAATACAGGAAATTTAAACCTTTATAGAGTAAGATCTTCCGTAAGTCCACCCATCAGGAAAGTTTATTTCCTTCTACTCCTTCCTCTTACTGTTAACCCTACACAGATCATATACAGCTGAAAACATAAAACTGACTACACCTTACTATTTTGTGTGCTACTTTCTCACCAAAGACTGTGAAGTATTTTCCAGTGTCATCAAATATTCTAAAAACTATGATTTTTAATGGTCATCTAACATTCTATCATAGAGATGTACAAAATTTATTTAACCAATACCATATTGTGAGACATAGGGATTGTTCCTGATGCCATCATTTTGATGCTCCTGGAATCCAGATTTCCGTGTTGATGGAATTGGGGGCCCACACAGGCCATCTGCCCTTAGATGTCCTTTTGAACCTTGGGGGAACTGGTTCCCTGGAGCCAGCTTCAGGTCAAACAACAGCTTAGTGGGCACTTCAGAGAAGAGCGTTTTGCCTTAGGCGTTGGGTTCCTTTGGAAAATCGTCTATGTGCAGCCAGCTTCGAGAAGCAGAAACTCCAGGGTCTGAGCAGAGGCCGTGTTAGGATGTATGGCATGTCCTTGGTGACCGTTTCTGTAACCCACCCTGTGCTTTGACGCTATCTTCTGATAAATTAACATAACGATGACCTATATAACCCGCTCTCACTGTCCCCTCTTCAGAGCACCTTCCTGACATGTTCACGTGACACTGCCCCATTCGAACTGTATCTACTCACAATACATTCTGTTACACTAATTTTTGGTGTTTCTCTAAGCAATTTAGGTTTTTGACACAAGTTATTTGCTAGGCTCGACTATGTTGCATTCACCTTTGGCATTAGTTGCATATAACAGAAAATCTACTTCAAATGGGCTTAAATAAAATAGGCGTTATTGGCGAAGCTCACAAGTTGAGAGGAAGTGCAAGCTTCAGGAAAGGTTCAGTCAGGGCTCCAGTTTCATTTCCCTGTAGTTCTCTTGGGTTTGCCCTTCTCTGTAAGGCAGCATTATCCTCTGACTGGCTTCTTTGTGGCCCCTCGGGCAACAAGCTTTCACTGTCCTACCCCCAGTTGTGTTTGTCTGTGATTGGGCCAATTTATGGAAGGCTAACTATGGGGGAGGGAAACGAGGTTCTGATTGTCTGGGGCTTGGGTTCCCTGCCCATCCATGAACAGATGATGTGGCTACGAGCGTGTGTGTGAGGGTTAGGTCCAAGAACGTCCTCTGCAGCCTGGCTACTCAGACTGAGGTCTGGGGACTAGCAGCCTCTACATCACCTGGGAGCTTATTGGAAATGCAGGATCTTGGCTTCCCCCCAACCCCAGACCAACTGAAACAAAATCTGCATTTTAACAAGACTTCCAGGAGACTGCACATTAAAGTTGAGAAGCCTTGCCCTATAGCATCCTTGATTGCTCTCTGAAGACAGATCCCTAAAAGTAGAATGCCTGGATCAAGGAACAAGGATGCTTTTAAAATTCTTGATACGTACTGTCAAATTGCCCCATAAAAGGTTATATCACTTTACATTCCCAGCCTGGGATTCAGGTCTGTGAGGCCTAAAACTTATGCAGTTGTGTGTGTGTGTGTGGGGGGGGGAGCGAGTCTTAAAAAAAGGAGGAGAAAAAGCTAACAAACACCTCAAACGAAATGACATTTTAAAGTATCAATAGGTTGAAACATGAAATTGCCATTTGTATCAAAAACAGTCACATATGCTCAGAAAGCAATTCATCTTGTTTAATCTAGGTTTTCCCCTCCATTTTTGACTGCTTGTTTTTTAACCACTTCACTGAGATACAGTTCACATACTGTACAATTCACCTAAAGCATACACAATCCAATGGCCTTTTGTATACTCACAGCTAATGCACTCATCATCACTATCAATTTTAGAACAAAGAAGAGAACAAATCTGGGGGGACAGTTAGTCTTGGCCTCGTTGGCCATGGAGTCTGGCCCAGGGTGGAACAGTGTCTTGTTCAGATTCTTCTCTTTGGGGTCAACGATCTGGCGTCTGGATGCTGGATGAGGTCCACCAAGGGCAGGTCCTTACTGGAGGTAGAGTTACATCCCCCGGATGCCTCCTCCAGGGCCTAGAGAGGGTCCCCCAGGCTGAAGCAGTGCTCCATGCCATCTGTGCAAATGGGGCCCACACAAGTGAGGCATCCTGAAGCTGAAACTGTGTTAGTTATAACTTCTGATTTCTAACAGGAGTTTGTGATAAAGCCCATTTTCTTGCATTTTTCCCATTTCTGGCCAAAAAAAAAAAAAAAAAAATCTTAGCCAATGCGATAGGAAAAGCTTAGAATCTTGTTGTTTTATTTTGCATTTCTTTGATGATTAATGAGGTTCAACTTTCCCCCATATGTTTATTACCCATTTGCATTTGCGTGTGTGTGCATTTCTATTCATGTGCAGTGCCTGGCACCTAGAAGGTGTAAACAAATCTCAAATGCTTTTGCCTGTTTTCCTTGAGGGTGTTGGGCACAAGACTAATGGTGGTTCACCTAAACCCGTTCTCTTCTTCCATAATTACACGGCCGCCTCCTTTGCAGGTAGGTGAGTCCTTGGGTCTCAAGTTCTCTCTGACGGAATATGAGCCAAAGTACTTACTGTAAGCCACACAAGATTGTCCTGTCTTTCCCCTTCCTCTAAGGCGTTTCTGCAAACCAGCATTGACCATGCAGAGGAGGACAAAGCATGAAGATAATGGAGAAACAAGACGGAAGGAGCCTGGAACCTTGAGGGATTGAGTAGAGCAGATATGAATTCAAACTCCTGCGTGAGAAAGAGATAAATTTATCTTATTTGAGCCATTGCATTTCCGGGTTTTTGTTTCAGCAGCGTGTGCTACCCTAACCAATATAAGCAACGATGTTACTTTGTCAGAGGGTTTATGGCCAACCAGTGGACATTTGAGGATGATCAACCTAGTCCCATAAGGAAGATAAAGCATGAGGGAGTGGAGATGAGGTGCAAGGACACTGCCGTTGAGGTCACCCATGTCATTCTCCTTGCCCTCGTTAAACAATCCTCTGAGGACGAGCTACACTTGCTTACGTCGCCTTCAGAGAGTGTGCACACACCAACTGATGAAATACCCTAGATCAATACATTTTCTGGGTTTTAAAAAATAAAAAAGAGAACAGAGTAAAATAAAATCAACAAACTTTAGTGAACTGGTTCAAACCAGAAGGCTTTACTTATCCCAACCTGGTCACTGGGCCCAGCAGAAGGCCAGGAGACGGCCAGAGGTGAAGCACGCACTGACGCTCAATTGCTCTATTCCTAGGGGACGCCACAATTATTTCTTCAGAATTCTTTTCGTTGGTTCAGAAGCTCTGCATCAGGTGAAGTGGTTTCCAATGACTTAGACCTTTAGAAAAGGTCTATCAGAAGAGGGGAACCTTGGTGGCGCAGTGGTTAAGAGCTTGGCTGCTAACCAAAATGTCAGCAGTTCGAATCCAACAACTCTTTGGAAACCCTATGGGGCAGTTCTACCCTGTCCTATAGGGTCACTGAGTCAGAATGGGCAATGGGTTTGGTTTTGTTTGGTTTATTAGACGAGGGAGGTACAAACGCACTGAGGAGGCATGGGCCCGTGAGGCTGTCGGGACCATTTAGTGTGGGGCAAATGGTAGTCACAGCTCAGTGGGCCGGCAGGCACCTGCCAAGTTAAGGTTTGTGCAGTACGTTCCGTTTCCCCGGGCATTCATAAATCTCTTAAAGAGAGTTCTTACACTTGCTGCTCAGAGGGGCTAAAATTCAGCTTAGTTATTCGGGATGATTCCAGATAACAGATCTTCAGCCGCCCTTTCCACATCCACTGGGCTGAGCGCAAGGCTGGAACACCGAAGCTGAGCTGCCCTGACAACTCACTGTATTGATCCCTCTACCTGGCCCTTCCTCCCTCAGGCCTGCAAAGGTGCAAGGCATGGAGCTGCCTGTGGTCTTCCCAGGATCCCTCACCTAGAAAATGGGAGGGGAGCCCCTCTTTCCTCTTCTCTGGTAGCCAAGAGCTGGGTGGTTCTGATGCAGGGTGGGGATTAGTGTTTGTGTGCTGATAGTGGTAGAAGGCGTAAGACGTTCTGAGCTACTCCTGGGCATTCTCTCAGAGAGCTGTCCTTGGGGGGCCATCAGCTGGGCTGGGGGAGTTCAGAAAACTTCCCCCCATCTCCTGCAACTTGAACCTCTTTGCCCCCGCTTCCCTTGTTCCTCCAGAGGCCGCTGAAGGTCACCCCTAGTCACATCAGACCCAGAGAGGCCACCTCTGCCCTTGGGGCCAGGCATTCATTCTTGACCTTTGGGTCCCAGGACAGAGAAATCCCAAGGGGCTGGAGAGCAGAGGCATGGGAGCCCGGCCAGCAGGCGCTCACAGGAGCACGGGCTGCCGGCCTTTCGGGAGGAAAGGATGAGCCAGGAGGAGGGGAGCGAGCGTTGGGAGCCTCTCACTCAGGAACGCTTGCTTGTCTCACTCAAAGTGCTAGAACTGTAGACCAGGGACTCTGAGAACCGTCAGAGATTTCTGAAGCTTTCTAATTCTCCTGTCAGTACTGTTTTTACCTGGTGTCTGCTCTGGTGAGCAAGAAAACCTTTAATATAAAAAAGCAGGAGCATGTCATAAGGAAAGGGAACTAGAGTGAGCAAGGGGGTGGTGGCAGCTTAAAGAAGCAAGAGAGGCCGGCTAAGTCCCAGGACCTCAAGCAAGGAGCGGGAGCACTGGAGGCGGCCAGGGGCCTGCTGACAGGGAGGTACCCAGCTTCCTCAGGGTCCCTGACAACCAGCAAGTGGGCCCCAGGATGTCCTCCCTCCTCTTGCCTTGCTTTCCACCTCACCCTGGGGACTGTCACGAGAATGGCAACTCCAGAGCCCAGTCCTGGGGCTATGTGCCCCAGACACTTCCTAGGTGGCAAATAGGTGGGTAATTCCCAGAAGGGCTGCAAGAGGCCCAACTTCCTGCCACCCCAGAGTCCTCCATGCTGGGACCTCTCTCCCAGGCAGACACCTTTCTCAGCATCATTTGCTACCACACAGCAAGTGCCTGGGCACACGGCTTCAAGACAGCCAGAGGCCCTGCGTTCTCCAGAACAGAACCTGCCCTCCCCACATCTGTGTGCTTCCACCGGCGTGGTGAAGACAGAGGTACCAGGCAGCCTGCACTAACTCTGGCTCCGCAGAGATCGCAGGCTTCACCACTCTCCGTCTCGTAGAAGCACGGGAGAGCAGTCACATTTCCCCATGCCCCTGGGGAGAGCTTAGGAATGAGCCGAGAAGGCTGACTGGGAGGGGTCTGGTGGTCAAGAGGACACTGCGGCAGAAAACAGCGAGTCCAGGTGGGAAACAGCTGCTACCGTGAACGCCAACAATCAAAGACGGGTTACGTCCCAGTGAAGGCCACGCGGGACAGGGTCAGCAGCAGATCAGAGAGACCTTCTCCCATACCTAATACGCCTAACAAAGCTGCTACCCAGGAGAGGGGACAAAGCAAAAAACCAAACCGCCCTATACAGTGATGGGAATCCTGTACTGAAAGCTCTAAATAAAAAAACAGAACAGGGACACATGGGACTGAGTTTTCCCGGAAAGGTCGGGATTTCATTTTCTGTCAACAGGTGGATTAAGATGAGTAACAGGGAGAATAAAGGTATATTTCCCTGCACAGGGTTTCCCCAGGTAGGGCGGAGGCACGCAAGCAAAGGTCAGAGTTCACTCCAATTGGCAGGCAGGAAGGTCCCGGAAGGAGTGGTCCAAAGATTAGCATGGTCATCACCTGGGGACCTGCTGGAACTTCAGAGAACCTCACCCTAGACTTCCTGAAACACTCTGCATTTTAACAAGACGGCAAGGTGACTCATTTGCATATTGAAGTTTGAGAAGCAATGCCTTAGGAATGACTCAGGCCATTCTGAACTCTTTTTCTTGGCAGCTGAACTCTCTGCAGGTTAAAGCAGAGGTGATGGTTCACTTTGCAGAGGGGTGGCCTGCCCTCTCCTGCCCATCACTCACAACAGCCACCGCAGCACATTCCAAGAATCTGGAAAACTCCCCACAACAGCTACAACCCACTAACTAGTCCAACATCCGCGTTTTACGTCTATCAGGGAACTAAAGACATCCGTTCTAGTACCAGGTGGTCTGGCGCGGTGGACACAGCGCACGGTGGCGTGTGGGCTGGACTGGAAGGCCAGCAGCGAGGCGCAGACACCAAGGCAGGGTGTGCAAGAATACCTAGCTCCTTGCTTAGATGGTACCGCCCCACCCCTGCCCAGTCTAACCCCTCAGGACCACACAGACCCAAGCAAGTCAAGGGGGGCGCCTCTAGAGTCCTGGGTGAATCAACAAACCCCTCTGGCAGGGACACCGGGATAGCAGCCCCAGGGCAGATCTGGGAGTGCCACACCTCCTCCTAAAGACCCAAACCTTAAAATCCAGCTTACCTAGGGTTCTCAGCGCTGGCTCACGTGGCAAGTGACCCTGCTGAAGAGACCATCCTCACTGTGACCCAGCCCAGATTGGTACCCCAGGACGGGGACTCTGGGCTGGCTGAGGGTACTCCTTTAGCCTGGCAGGAGCCCTCCCAGCTTTTTGGTTGGGGAGCTGGCTCTCACACGAGGCGGCCAAGTCCTCTGACAGGAAGTGACCAGGGCATGAGTCATAACTTGGGGACTGGACTCAAGTTGTTAATGAGCGTGAACCTTCACTTTCAAGATTCAGCTCCCACCGCTCTGCCCTCACGTAAGGCTGGCCGGGAGAGGGGGCAGCAGCGGGACATCACGGCGGGGCGCAGCCTCGGTTGGAAACGTCGGCTTCGGTTTCCTCAGGGACTCGACTGCAGACGGGTGACAGCGGTATGGCAGTGTTGGGGACAGAGAGGACTGAAGAGCGGAGGGCTCCGACACAAAGCTCACGCTCTTTTTGGGAGAGGGCATTAGCCTATTCACTCACATCTGGGCTAAGCTGTGTGAGGATCTCAGAGCTGACCCTGGCAGAGATCTAGCAGTAATATCATGGGGGACCTTGCTCAGAGCTGAAAAACGGACAGGGTCTGCCGACCAGCAGCCGCAGCGAGGATGACAACGGGGCATGGGTAGTTAGGAAACTGATACTGGTTTGTTCTGTGAGGCCTTGGTCAAGTTTACCAGCAAGAATAGCAGGAACCAGCCTATCTGATAGTGCCGCCCTGAGACCAACACAATGAAGAAGAGCTGACCCTGGGACTGCGTGAGCAGCAGCGCTGGGAGCCAGTCCATCCTGACCAGCGGGGCGTGCGGGCCGAGCCAAGGCTAGGGAGGCCGCAGGGCCAGCACGCGCTCTGCTCAAAGGTGATGCAAGAACGTATCAGTGTTGTAGCTCAATCAGAGAAACACCGACCGCCCGTCCAGGCAGGGAGCTGGTGCTCTTTTCCCAACTGATCGGAAAGCCTGCTGTCTCTGGAATCCCTCCGAACATGTTTCCCTGCTTCCTTCGTGAGTCCCCCAAGTAGAGCTAACTCTGATAACAGTACGTCCCTTTCCCAGGTCACGAGCATTTCAGTCGGTTTAACTGACTCACTCACAGTGCACTGGACCTGGGGTTTATATAAACATGGGCACACACATCACAGTTTTACAGACTGGAACCATGAAGTTCCTACTAGATGGAGAGTTTCTATATTGCACACACTGCTACAATAACCTCTTACCTGTGCTTTTTGGAGAAAGAAACCTCCAGTATTAACATTACCACTTTGCAACTCTGCTTGAAGGTGGACCGGGCCAAGGTGCCCACACTTGCATCCTGAGTCATCAAGAGCCCTCACCCTGAGGGTCTGACCACGCAGCCCAGGCACCTGGCCTCCCCGACGGCTGGAGGCAAATTCCTGAGCTCAGTGAAGACTGCCACTGAGGAGACACTGAGTCCACTCCTGCCCCACTGACCACCTGTCCTCTCTGGCCACAGGAGCAAGCCTGGGTTCAGCCCTCCTTCTCTCCTGACGCCTGCCCTGAGAAGTCCCGCTCGGCTCCCATGATGCAGCTGCAAAGACCACAGACATTCCAATGTACATAAAATTATCTCACTCCATTTTATTTAAGATTTTTTCTCCAGTTAGTAAAAGAAAGATGTGTCTCTCTTTATACATATGTACAAGTTCAGTTATAAAAATAGACAGCACATTCAAAGAGAAAAAAGGCTTGGCATTTTTCTGATTCCCTCTAAATAGCATCTGTACACAGGAGTCTGGGTTCGGGCAGGGGAATCTTAATGATTTAAATTAAACGATTCCCCTACATTCCCTACTCCAAAAAAGTTTCAAAAATCAATCTATCTAAACTCAATTCCGCGATTTTCAGGTGTGCAAATTAGAGGCTGGCCCTCCCAGAAGCACCTGCTCCACCAGGGACACATCAGGCTGGGGGCAGGCGGAAACACCACCCTTCTGCCTCTCTCGGAGGGCGGCAAGCTCAGGCGAGCGGGCCTGGCCAAGTGGGTCAGGCCGAGCGTGCCCTCGCTCCTCCTGTCCCTGCCTTTCTCAGTGCAATACAGACAGTGCATTCAGCCAAGCAGGGGGCTGAGGGCCAGGGGTGGGGACTGTGCATTCAGGAAGAGCAAAGAGGAGTCTGCGAGAGGGGCAGTGAGAACGTCCTGCTGACTGAGGGGGTTCCTGGTCTCTGGACTGGCTTCTGGGAGCCCCTTGGGTGGAAGCTGCTGCTATAGTTGCTGGTGGGACCTGAAGGTTCTCTGGCGTGAACCATGCAGGACTGGGGAGGAGAGGCTGGGAAAACAACTGCCTACCGGTGCCCTTCCTCCAGCCTTCTGTCATTCTGACAGCCACCGCCTCTCACACTCACTGCTCTCTTCAATGACAACACCCTGGCAAATGGGGTTTGGAGACCTGAAGAGCTCCCCAAAGACCGAGGATGCCAGTACGTGACTTCTTCCCTAGTTCTACAGGAAATCACAACCTTAGGAGAAGCCTCCACCATGGAACATTCTTCACAGCACGCAGAGCCTTTGCACAGGACACGGCCAGCGCCGAAGAGTGGAGTGGGGATGGAGACAGTGTGCCTGAGCATCTAAAGGGGTGAGACCTCAGGCCCTTCCCTGGTAAGAGGTGTTAAGACTTGGCTAGCAAGTTCATCTGAGGTGTGGTGGGGCTCATCCCTGACCCCGGGCCTTCTTCCTTTAGGCGACCCCAGAGCTCCCCTTTGGGACACAGGTGATAGAAGTGCTCATACCAACCACCTGCCTGTCCTCCCCTTGCTCTGCCCTCTGTCCTGGGGTGTAACACGCTGCACTGGGCAAGCTATCCAAACACCGCTCGCTGGCAAGGACTCTCGTCCCTGGTTTGGCTGAAGGAAGCTGAGGGCCCAGGTGGTTACCGTCCCCCAGAGGGGTTGGAGCCTTTGCCCTGTTTCCGGACCAGGGAATCTGTGGTTAAACTGCTGGTCATGTGGAGGCTCTTGGGAGTCCCAGGAACATTATTTCCTTTGCTCAAAGGAGAGCTCAAGGGAGAAGAGGCGCTTGAAGGTCCAAATTCGGCAAGGCCAGCAGGCCGAACAAGGGACGTCTGCAGAGGACTGCTGGCAGAGATTCCTGTGGGGACAGACAGAGACAAGCAGAGTGTAAGGAACTGTCCTGCCTGAGCTGCCTGCCAGCCTTGGCCCTGGTGATGGAGTCTGGCCTGGGGGAGAGATGGACGGGCAAGTTCCATCCGGTCAACCTCTTCCTGGCACGTTTGCTTGTTCTTCTGGTCAACTGTCTTTTCAGTAAAAGGTTTTTAAGAGAAAAACTACATCCACCAGCCCTTCTCCCACGATCTCATCCACATGGAGTTAAGTGTCAGCCTGGTGCTCAGGGCAGAGCGCACACTGTATCATCTGCGGGAGCCAAAGCTGGGGGACGAGATCCACAACTTTAATTGGACTCTGATGCACTTTCTCGGGACACCACTGTGATAAGCTGCTTCCCTCACTTCAGATGTTCTCTACTTGCCAATCAGTCTGGCCAGAGGGCACAAGGCTACCCAGGCTCTATCCTGCGCCCACACTAATGCAGCTCTCCTCGCGCTGGACGAGGCCAACCCTCCTCTCTAAGCCTTGCCACTCTCCAACTTGAAGACTTAGCTCAAACCCGCCATCTTTGGTGATGGCTCTGGGACAACAATAAACTCCCTGTTGACTTACAGCCAAACCCGTTTACATCTGAAAACATGTCATCTTACGGCGCTTCGTTTGTTTCTTATGGACTGGTTTTAGTTTACTTAAAAAGAAATCTAAGCACTCGGTGGGCAGACGCCCTCTCTCCTCATCCACAGAGGAGCTGTGGGTCATCTCTGAGTTAGTCGTTTCCCTTGTTCTCCATTTCCAGTGACCAAGCACTGCTGATCTTCCTTGGGACACTCTCCCACCTGCTGACTCCTTTACCCCTCAGCCCCTCAGTCCAGGTCTCCATGAGCAACCCCAATGACCGTCATGCTGTGTCCCACCCACGGGTGAGACCCTGCCACGGTTGCCTTGACTACCGGCATGATGGTTTTTCAAGGACGAGCTGGCAAAAAGTTAAGAAACACTGGGCTAGACTCTTAGCCTTCCTATTTGCTGAATGAACAAATAAAGGCTGGGGTCCCCGCAATAGGGGAAGGGAGAAGTGAACTAATGTTTACTGAGCATTTACTATAGGCCAAGCACTTTCTATTCAATACTGCAGTTACTTCCTGCAACAATCCTACGAGCTAAATATTAACCCATGTTTTGAATAAGCAGACAGTTCTGTAAATGGGCTCTGACACCAATCTCTCTCCTTCTCACCGTCTCAGAGTCCTGCCTTCCACTGGACAATTATCCTTCATAGGTCACAGCCATGACAGCCACTTCCCTTCTCAAACTTTCTGAATTACAGCTTGGCAGCCTTCTCATCATCGGGCCCAGCAGTTCCTTCCTTCTTCTGATCTACAACCACAGTTAAGACCCTTCCCTGTCTCTCCCCTTACCCGCATACTGCCTTAGACTGCTGTTAAACACATCCCATGTAGGGCTCCTATCTATGCCTATAATACTTCTACTGTACATGAGATATCAGGAGCACGCAGAGCAGGATCGATGTTAACTGTGCTGCCCCAGAGGACTCAAACGTGGCTCTGAGAAAAACATCGAGGAAGAAAACAATCAGTTCTCAAAGCAGGAAACATTCGTACTGTTTAAAGTAGCACAGTCCAAAAATCCAGTTCTTTTTCAGTGACTTCCAATTCAAAGGTATCATTGTACCAAATCACAAGGGCAAGAGGAGAGCAGAGACTGCTTGGTGTGAAGAAAGAGGCCTCCAATCTGGGCTCTGGGAAGCAGCTGCCTGGGGGTGGTCGTATCCCACCTGCTCTACCTAGCGGAGCGCTCGATAGTCTCCAGGCTGTCCCCGGGCAGAACGGAGCCTGCAGGCCCCCGGCCTCCATACCTTTTGACACGTTGTACCCGTATGCAGCATAGGCGGCTGCTGAGGCGGCCGCGGCCCCTGCTTTGGCTCCTGCCATGGCGGCAGCGCTGCCAGCTGTGGACTTGCGGCTCCGGCCTTTCCCTGCTCCTTTGGCTGTGCTTCCTGAACCTTTGGGGCGGCCTCGGCTTCGAGCTGAGTGACCGCGTCCGGCAGCTGGCATTTCCTGAACGGAAAGTCCTGTGGGAACAAATGGGCAAAGAGGAAGAAAGGAAACTTCTTCACATGCTAACATCCTCCTACTCTGGTAGGCAAGCTGGCTCTCAGGGTGTTTGTTTTAGGCCTCCCAGGAGGTCGGTGTCTCCATTTGACGGCTGGGCCGCTGAGCCACAGTTACTAAGAATTCAAACAGCTAAAGACAGCCTGACCCCCTCAACTGTTCATTCTATAGAGCTGTCCCATTACTCTGAATTTCTTCTTTAACAGATGACCACTAAATGACCCCCAGGGAGCTGCCACCTGTTCTGCGCCCATGCACTCTAGCCAGTGCACTCCTGGCCCTGGAGAATCAACCTCTACTCCAGAGTTTCCAACCTCGGCTCCCAGAGAAACAGCAGCCACACTGGGCTCCGCACAACAAAGTGATAAAGGCCTAGACAAGCGCACTTGAATCAAAAACTACAAACATTAGGACGAAATGTGAAAGACAGGGATGGTTAGAAAACAAAGAAGTTTGAAATCTTCGTAACATTCTTCTTTTGCTTTCCCTGAATCTTCTCTTTCTCCGTTTCATTTGACAGGGCCATTGAAAGAGTCATCCTATAAATCCTCCTTTTTGCTCCATTCCACTCCTCTTGGAAGGAAATGCCAGAATCCAAGAAGGAATCAGGGCCTCACCCACATCAAACCAAGGCTTTCCTCAAAGCACCGGGCCAGGCCCAAGCTGTGTGAAGCAGCAGTGCCACTCACCATTCACCGTGTCTGAGACGGAGCCTGTCATGGAAGCGGGCGAGTTGGTGGCTCGGGACTGAGGGGCTGAGGAGGCCGGGTCGTCCACGATGACCAGCATGTCACTGCTGCTCTCATCCGGGGGAATGGAGCCCGTGTGCAGCTCACTGCTGATGGAGATCTGGAGGAGGCAAGGTCTGAGGTCAGCACCACTCATGGGGCCCACAGCACTGTGGGGCAGCTGCCCAAGGACCCTGCAACTGGGTGGGAACAGGCTTCACGGGTCCTCCACTACTTCCCTCTCCTGCCTGGCTCTCCTACTGCCGATCAGACCAAAGACTGAACAAGCAGGGACCAGCGAAGCCAGCCTGTCCTCATCTGCTTTTCTCCTCGTGGATGCCAGGTGCAACCCCCTTCTACAAGGCAGGAGGACTCCAGCAGAAGCACAGGCTGCTCAGCAGTGTGTCCCTGCTCCTAGGTCAAGACACAGTCCCCACTGCTGCAATGAACCATCTCCCAAGAACCTCACCTCACTGAAGGGGCTGGGCACGGCAGAGTCCACACCAACGAAGGAGCCGTCCCTCACCTCACTGAAGGGGCTGGGCACGGCAGAGTCCACACCAGTGAAGGAGTCGTCCCTCACCTCACTGAAGGGGCTGGGCATGGCTGAGTCCACACCAATGAAGAAGCCGTCCCTCACCTCACTGAAGGGGCTGGGC
>NW_004444012.1:9270173-9288238 GCF_000243295.1 Trichechus manatus latirostris
TCCCTCACCTCACTGAAGGGGCTGGGCATGGCTGAGTCCACACTAATGAAGGAGTCGTCCCCGTCAGCAGAGAGGTTGGAGTTATCAGCCGAGGGAACAAATGGGATCACCAGGTTCACACCCTCCTTTCGCCTTTTGCCATCCAATTCATCTTCCTTTTTCTTCTGGGAACGCACGAATCAGGAAAGATGGAGAAAGCATGAGGACAGGCAGCAAGGGAAGAAAATGATGATGGAACTTTCATTCCTTATAAATGTCTCCATTTCCTTATTTTCAATTAGCACATTTTTAAGAAAGAAAAAGCTCATAAGGAAGGAGAAAAAAGGGTCATAATAAGAATTTAAAAGGCAGGCCAGTGAAACTGAACGGGAGCCACAACAGGCCTGAGCCTCACGGCGCATCCAAGTGCAGCAGTGCAGCACTCCCAGAAAGGCAGGGCCAGAGGTTTTAATACCTTTTATGTACGTTTGTTTTTACTCTTTTTTTTAAACATGCCACATGAAAAACAGGGCCTCACTATACCCAAGGAATAATGGGTTGTTTTTGTCATTTTTTTCAATTTACACGTGAACTCTTAAGGGTTGAGTGACCAGGCTACACTGAACAGTTCTAGAACCAGATTCGGTAAGGCTTTGTCACAGATCAGGGATCTGGAATCACAGAATGTGCTTGGACACATCTGGAAATCATACCCACCCACTGTACCTAACTGCATTTGTGTCTACACCTGTATTAGGGTTAATTTGGTATGTTTAGTGCAATTAATATTGTTACTGTACATTTAACTGAAAGTTCTATACTTAGAGTAGGGATGACATCTAATGCAAACTCTGTAAAGCCTACAATGTTCTGTATCCACCTTCCTTTTCTTTGCTATTACTTCTGAAAGTTAAAGCTATTTTTTAATTCTAAATATTAGTAAGTAATTGGCTAGATATTGATGGTTGAGTCATGAAAGAGAAAGAGAACCTGAGGAAATGGGTAGAGATGGCAGCCCGGGCTAGGAGGGACTTGAATTCCCAGGACTTTTCAGCTTTGTAAATGAAGTGGGTACCAGGGACATCCTTCAGGCTAGAAACGGTTGTGCTTAGCAGCAGGCTTAATTCATAACAGGAAGAGTTGGCAAGTCAACTGGAAGATGATTTAATACAGACATGGCCAAAGAGACACATGGCCCTAATACTAAGCTTGGATAAGAGAAGAAGAAGACCTCCACTTAAAGCAGGAACAGTTTTAATATGTGGCCAGACACTACGCTTCAGGTAAACCAAACAGGCCAAGGAAATGGGTCAGGGACAAGGGTAGGATTTGAGGACCAGAGCTACAGAGATGCTTGAAACTCACATGGCTATCTTGTTCAAGACTAGGTCTCAGAGATGAATGGATAAACCAATTATGGTACATATACACAACGGAATATTACACAATGATAAAAAACGATGAATTCTCAAAACACCTCACAAACGGATGAATCTGGAGGGCATTATGCCAAGTGAAGTAAGTTAGGCACAAAAGGACAAATACTCTATGAGACTAGTATAAAAATTCAAGAGAAGGTTTACACACAGAAAAAAACATTCTTTGATGGTTACGAGGGTCGGGAGGGAGGAGGAGGGAAAACTACTAACCAGATAATAGACAAACGTCAACTTTGGTAAAGGGAAAGACAACACACAATACAGGGGAAGTCAGCACAACTGGACCAAGGCAAAAGCATAGACACAAGTTTCCTAGACACATCCAAACACTTTGAGGGACCCAGTGGCTGGAGCTGGGGACCACAGCCTGGGGGGACATCAAGGTCAACTGGCATAACATAATCATAAAGAAAATGTTCTACACCCCACTTTGGTGAGTAGTGCCTGGGGTCTTTAAAGCTTGTGAGTGTCCATCTAAGGTACATCTATTAGTCCCATCCCATCTGGAGCAAAGGAGAATGATGAAAACCAAAGACACAAGGAAAACATATACTCAGAGGACTAAAGGACCGCATGAACCAGAGACTCCAGCAGCCTGAGCCCAGAAGAACTAGACAGTGCCCGGCTACCACCCCCGACAGCTCTGACAGGGATCACCACAGAGTCCTGGATAGAAAGGGAGAAAAACGTAGAACAGAATTCAAATTCATGAAAAAAGACCAGACTTACTGGTCGGACAGAAACTGGAAGAACCCCTGAGACTATGGCCCCTGGACACTGCTAACTCAGAACTGAAACCATTCCCAAAGCCCACTTTTCAAAGATTAGCGAGGCCTATAAAACAGAAAAATAACACACATGAGGAACGTGCTTCTTAGTTCAATCAAATATATGAGACCAAATGGGCAACTCCTGTCCAAAAGCAAGATCAGAAGGCAGGAAGGGGCAAGAACTGGACGAATGGTCACAGGGAACCCAGGGTGGAAAAAGGCAGCATGTTGTTACATTTTGGGGATTGCAATCAATGTCTTAAAACAATATGTGTATAAATTTTTGAACGAGAAATTAACTTGAGCCGTAAACTTTCACCTAAAGCACATTTAAAAAAAAAAAAAAAAAAAGACTAGGGCTCAACCAGGGCTGGTGAAGATGGGTGGGCAGCACAACTCAAAGGTAGGTTAGAACCAGCACAAACTATTAGGATGTGCTTTCTGGGAGGTGGTAAAATGGTGTCAAACCAACAGCTGCGGGCAGAGTAAGTCTGGGAACCTAGTCAGAACCTAGTCAGGGCTGACTCCTGAAACAAGGGTAAGTCCTGAAGGTTTCCCTTCAATTTACATGCCACTGACGACCAGGGATAAGCATGACTGATACAATTCTTTGGTACAAACAGCAAGATAAGGAAAACCACATCCCACTTTGCAGCTAGCCCAGTGGCTGAAGTAGGAAAATGAGAAGGGAGACAAAAGATAGCCGAACTTCTTGGCGCATACTGGAGAGAGAGAGAGGGACAGACTGGTCAGGGATTTATTTTTCCAATAACAGATGACTTTGAATGGTACATGAGCAGAATTGTGGCAGAAGGATTGGCTGTAATGAGCTCTTAGGCTCTTTCTAAGATTCTACAAAATCTAATAATCTAAGTAACAGCCATCGAATCCATATTTAGCCTCACGCTTTGAAACAGCCCAGACAAATGGTTTCTATAATTAAACTGTGAACACAGATAGGGCTGTCTGTGTTGTGAGTACAGGTCTACCAGGGCCGCATGACTCTTGAGCATTTCTCCTGATCAAACGTCAACCAGCACAGAACCGCTATAGTGACACACAGCTGGAGCTGGACACCAACCAGTGACGATAAGCCGTGCACTCCTCAGCCTGGTCTGCAGGCCCCCCCCACTACTGGCCCTCAGGGTAGAGATACCTTCTCTGCGTACTTCTCCCGCTTGCGCTTGCGCTCCTTCACTCGGTTGGTTTCCTCTTGCTGCCGTTTCTCTTCCTGTCGCAGTCTCACTACCAAGAAAATTAAGCAAGATCTTGAAGAATCTCTGACCTGTACCAATCATACTTCATGGCATTTTTCATTCTTGCACTTCCAAGAAGTGGTATAACAGAAAAAAGTTTTGAAAAAGGAAAACTAACATTTCTAGCTGGATACACCTATATACTGTAAACAGAAATCTGACTCTTACCTGCATTAAAAGATACATCTAATCCTATTTCTACTCTGAAACTAAGGTGGCCGTATCCTCTGATGTTTATGTTCCAAGGTATGACTTCTATCCGTCCAAGGCAGATAACCGGTGGCTTTCTAACTCGGAGAAAGAACAGAGTTCTTGGATACTCTACAGCTTTTGGGTTCAACAATGGTTCCGTTTAATGATTATGGACCGTTCCTTGCCTTTTTTCCCCCTTTTCTTTGCTTTCTAGCTTTTTCGTATCTCTGCACGGAACAGACCAAATGTGGTTGTGGAGATCCCAAAGGTTTTCTAGAAGATGGTGGCAGCAGTGAGAACTATGAACTTACTTTGCTGTTATGCTATGGGAGTCTTCAGAAGGCTCACCCCTAAGTGTGAAACCCACTGTTCTCAAAGGCCAGAAATAACGGGAAAAGGGTCTGTATGTTACAGCAGTGCTTCTCCAACTTTTCCACAGAAACACTGCTCAAGGCCGAACAGAGTGAATTCGTAACTGCTGGGCAGTCTAGGGATATAGCCTTCCTACAGCAAGCTAAACATTTATTTGAAGTTATATTTATTTTAAAAATACATGTGAATTTTGCCTTTTACTTCACAATACACCCTTCTTAGGATTTTAATATAAAATATTAATATAAGAAGTTTCCCCCAAATAAAGCCTTTGGCTTTTCCTACTCTTGGCACACAATCATGTACCCCCTTCCATTTTCAGATGTGTGGAGCTAGAGAAGCATCTATTGCCGGGCAAAAGAGAGTGTTAAGAGGTTTAAAGTACGTACATTTCTTCTCCAACTCTTCATCATCTAGAAGAAGACTAACCACCTCTTTGGGTTTCAAGGTGTCTGGTTTGAAGTTCCCACCTGAAATCACCATCCGCTGAATCTATACCAAAGCAGATCAAAATGTCACCTCCAAGCATCTACTCCCATATGGCGAATATCCAGAAAGAAAGAAACACTATTCTCAACCTGTTCCTCAGGTAAGGCCTCTGGTTTCCCTATCCTTGTTTATCTGACCAGCTCATCCAGATGATTCATCCAACCGAAAGGACAGTGAGAATTTCTAGTCTTAGGACTGCTAAAATATCCAATAATAATACTGAATCATGATTGAAAAAACCAAAAAAAATCATTTCTTTGGAAACTAGTAAATTTGGTGCACATCTCAGAGGCAGATCGAGTTGACACTATTAGGATGAGAGCCCAAATGTCATGCTTTCTTCCTTTGAATGAGAGACTATGTCAAACATGAAGGCCATTCCTTCTTTTTTTTTAGTATTTTTAATTTTTTCCCATACAAAAATTTATACATACATTGTTATGTGACTCTAACTGCTCTCCCCATACTGTGACAGCACACTCCTCCTTTCCATCCCTGATTCCCCATGTCCATTCAGCCAGCTCCTAATCCTCTCTGCCTTCCCATCTCACCTCCAGACAGAAGCTGCCTGTTCAGTCTCTTGTATCTACTTGAGCTAAGAGGCACACTCCTCACAAGTATGAGTTTATGTCCCACAGTCCAGTCCAATCCCTGTCTGAAGAGCTGGCCTCGGAAATTTTAGTTCTGGGCCAAGAGAGAATCCAAGGGCCATGCTTTCCGGGGTTCCTCCAGTCTCAGTCAGACCATTAAGTCCGGTCTTCTTACTAGAATTTGAGTTTCGCACCCCACCTTTCTCCTGCTCCATCTGGGACTCTGCTGTGTTCCCTGTCAGGGAAGTCACTGGTGGTAGCCGGGCACCATCTAGTTCTTCTGGTCTCAGGCTGATGAAGTCTCTGGCCCATGCAGCCCTTTCTGTCTCTTGGGCTAATACTTTCCTTGTGTCTCTGGTGTTCTTCATTCTCCTTTACTCCAGGTGGTTGGGTCCAATTGATGCATCTTAGATGGCCTCTTGCAAGCTTTTAAGACCCCAGACACCACTCACCAAAGTAGGATGCAGAACATTTTCTTAATAAGCTTTGTTATGCCAATTGACCTAGATGTCCCCTGAAAGCACGGTCCCCAGATCCCTACCCCTTCTACTCTGTCCCTCAAAGTGTTCGATTGTATTCAGGAAACTTCTTAGCTTTGGTTTAGTCCAATTGTGCTGACTTCCCCTGTAGTGTGTGCTGTCCTTCCCTTCACCTAAAATAATTCTTATCTACTATCTAGTTAGTAAATAACACTCACCCTCCCTCCCCACCCTCGTAACCATCAAAGAATGTTTTCTTTGTGTTTAAACCTTCTCTTGAGTTCATGAAGGCCATTTCGGTGTCAAAGTTTCCACATGAACAATAGCTGAATCTTGGCAATGGACACCATTGTGATGGAAGAATAAGGAATAGCCAGGGCAGCTGACGCTGCTATCATACATAACCTTACTTCGTTTTCTATTCAGAAAAAATTCTAGCTCCTTCATGATCAATGAAACGTAAGAGAGCCTTAAAAAGTCTTAGCCTAGTCAACGTGGTTGGACTTGCTATCTTCTCCACCAGTATATTAATCCCTTTGCCTTGTGCCTACCTCACTCTTCTCCTTGGCTCTCTGAAGAATGCGTTCTTCAATAGTGCCTTTGCAGATGAGCCGGTACACAGTAACCTGCTTTGTCTGCCCCAAGCGATGGGCCCTGTCCATGGCCTGCTGGTCCACAGTGGGGTTCCAGTCGCTATCATAGAAAATCACCTATACAGGCAAGATGAGGATACAGCAAACATTGAGTCACTCTCTGGGCAGGCCAGGAATTCTGAGAGCAACCCAGTCCCTCATCTATTTGTAAGTTTGATGCCAGATTTCTACGATATTAAGATAGAGATGATATCAACTCATAAGACCAAGCCGCTCTTTCACTTGCCCCGGACAAAAAACGCATGTTCCTGGCTTTTTTCACAGTGTTCATTTAAAAAGAGCAATAAATATGACTAGTTAACACTTAGGGCTTACTGTCTGCCAGGCATTGTTTTAAGAGAATTATGTGTGTTAACTAATTGAACCTTCACAACCATCCCACGATGTGGTACTACTACAGCTCCTATTTTATAGATGAGAAGGCTGAGGCCCAGAGGAGCAGAGGATTGATAAGCACCACACAACCTAAGTAAGCGGTGAGCCTGGGATGTGAGGGGTGAAAGTCTTCCCTCTAACACTGGGCCTACCTTGGTGGGACAGGTATGGCTCTCTTGGCACTCTCAGGGAGATACGCTCACACCTACAGGGTCATTTCCTGTCCCACGAATCCCAGGGAAGCAGTGTTTAAAAGGCTCCCTGGAGGCTACTGTCAGCTTGTTGAACAGCAATCAAACAACAAAAAATGTACAACGTCCCACGTGGTCCTAAAACCAACAGACTCCTGAGACCTTAGCCTTTGAGGCTGCTATCCACCACAGCGGACCTACTGAAAAACATCTAGTTCAAAATGGCCCTCATCTCTCATGCATTCTCCTCTACATCCAACCAAGTCACTGAATTCAGCCAGTGCTTCTTTAGAAATGAACCTATCCTTTGTACAGCTCCACTGTCACTATCCTCACCATGACGCCTGGATCACTGATGCTCTGTGCCTGGATCACTGATGCTCTGCTAATCTAGTGGGCTCAGTGGATCTGTCTCAGTCTCTTTCTTCTTTAGTCTGTCCTGGGTACCACTGGAGACAAATCTTCCCTGCTACAGACCACTCCACCTCTCTGCCAGTTATGTTGTAACACACCAAGTCCAAACTCCCCTAAATACTGGGCCCTGCTCTATCGAGCCAACTTCATTTTCTAATCTTTCCCTAAACAATTATGGTTCCCCTTTTAGGCAGACAGGTCTTTTCAGTGTTCCTCATTTACATCACATCTGTTTGCACCTTTTTTTGCTCAAGCTGTTTCTCTGACTTAGAATCTCTTAACTCCTCTCACTGGTCCTTTAAGGTTCAGTTCAAGCTTCACCACTTTCAGGATGGTCTCTTGGATTTCTCTAGCCTATAATAATGTGCCCTTTTCCTGAATTTTTACTAGAAATAATAATAATAATAATGGCTAAACACTGTTTGCACTAGTGTGCAAACATATCACACTGAATTCTCACGAAGACTATATATTTTCTCCATCTTATGAATAAGGATGGAGCCCTGGTGGCACAGTGGTTAAATGCTTGGCTGCTAACCAAAAGGTCGGGAGCTCGAACCCACCAGCTGCTCCATGGGAGAAAGATGAGGCAGCCTGCTTCTGCAAAGATCACAGCCTTGGGAAACCCTATGGAGCAGTCCTATTCTGTGCTATAGGGTCGCTATGAGTCAACTCGACAGCAGTGGGATTTTGTTGTTATGAATAAGGAAGGGGCTAACCCGACATCACAGTGAGTGGTTGACCTGAGGTGTGACCTAGCAGTCTCCCCCACACCTGCACTATTAACACCAACCTGCACTGCTTCCCCTACTTCAGGTCTCCACTTAATCACTGAATAGTTTCCAACTATTTCACGTGTACCATATTTTAAATCTTCCCGTGTAGTCTTATTAGAGAACGACACCATCCATCAGTGCAAAGCAGAATTCAACAAATACTAGTTGGTTGATACTGCAATCTCTAAGGGGATTGATCAAAACTAGACAGAATCTAAAAATGTAAACTAAAGACTGACTTATCTCTCTTTAAACTTTTTCTCAGTTATGCTTTTCTTACTGCTTAACACTATTCCCAAGTGATTTTACTCATTTAAAAACAGAGGAAATTCTTATAGCTCTTCTTGGTAGAAGTCAGGTTTGGATGAAGATGGACAACAGGCATCAGCATTTTCAGTGCTTTTGTCTCTACTAATAAGAACCTCACTGGCTCTCTTACAGCACCCCTTTCATCTAACTTTTATATGAGGTATAAATCTCTCAATTTTTAGCACAGGTTAGAATCCTTGGGGAGAGAACTGGTGACTCCTTGCCAAAGAAAAAGTCAATGTGAAAGCGTATTATTTACTCCATATTTTTCCGCTGACTTAAGATTTGGGAGTAAACAATGCTTGCCACATGTAGAAAAATACAGCAAAACTGACCACAGAACATTTTGGAGTTTCACCAGGATAAACAAAATTCTAGCAAATCCAGTTTAAACTTTTAGGAAGAACAAAGGAAGAGAGGACAAGTTAACTAAAAGGAGACTTCCAGCTGGACACGGGGATCACTGCTTGTCCAGCATACCTTAAATGACTACATATGTGAAAACCAGGGGCTGATGTCATACCCAAAAGACAGTACCTTCATCTGCCCAAGCCTGAAGCAATGATTCAGCATGAATTCATAATGGGGAATCCTATATTATGAATCACTTCATAGGTGTTTATCATTCACATTTCTTCCTGAAAATCTCAGTGGCAACCAGGCCTGATTCAACCTAGGTTCTTTTAAGTGCATAACAAGTAAGAAGATTAAAATCCAAGGAGATATGCTTGAAATTTTAACTTCAAAACAAAAAACAAAACAAAACAAACTTAGTGGCTATTTATCCTATAAATGGATTAAAAGAGGTGGGGGAATTTGGGAGGAGAAGAGAATAAAGTAGGATTCTACTTAGAAAAATACTCATCCAGAGAAAAAGAATATGAAATACAAAAGCTAAAAGATTAAAACAGAGAATACGAGTCAAAAACTCAAAACCAAGTCAGCTGAACGGTTACCATCTAACTTGACAACAGACGCTCAATCAGCCACGACGTGAACCGGGGCAGTGTTGGGGGTGACAGTGCCTACCACAGTGGGACAAAGACGACACCTGCATTTGGTAGTCAGGTTTACAGAGCTTAGAGAGACAGTCTAGAGGAAAACAAATAACAATTAAAGGGCTAGAACAAATGACTTAACTAGGAAAGATTACAGCAGGTCAATCCACAAAGCATGGCCCAGCAGTAACTAAGGGGAAATACACGAATAGCACCTGCGTGAAGCTGTGAACACCAAGCTCGGTAGGTGTGGGAACAGAGAGTGAGAGCTGAGATGGGGTGGAGGGGCCGTGCCACATAGGTCAATGATAGGAGGTTTCAGGGCATGAGGGAGTGAAATGGAAAACAGGAAAATTTAGAGAACAACCAGAAAAAGTTGGACCAACACTTGGAGGGTGGAGCTCGTTTTCCCCAAGAGAATGGGTGGAAGTTCCGTCCTTTGGGAGAGCGGAAAGCTGTCCCATGGCATCTCCTGGGACATTAGGGCTGCTCATATTGCGAACTAAGGGACAAAAATTTCCTCATTCTCTCGTTACATGTACGAATTCAAAACAGGTCTGACACAGAAACAAAAACAAATGGTGCAATTTATAGCAACCCCTCAGTAAACAGTCAATCATGGAGCTATTCCTACTTCAGGCAGAATCCAAGAACAAAGGAAAACAGCGAGAGTAAGGGGCAGCTGCCATTAATCACACGCTCAAATCAGGTTTTCTCTAACAGAGCGGGCCAGATAGACTCCCACTGTTTATGATACTAATACTCGTTTACATATGCAAATACCAACAAAGCGCATTCTCAGTCACCAGACGGTGAAGTCAGTTCTGACGTTTTAGGCTGACTAACCTCTTCCTTGGCCATCAGCTGTCCAGGGGATCTCCCAAAGCTAAATAAATCTCAGGGCAAAGGAAAAATGCAAGACAAGCAGTTAAGCCTATTGTGTCTCCAAATTTAACACACACAGGAGTTCACACAAAGCATTACCTAGGAATTCATTCCAATCTTGCTGTCCTATTCTTCTGGGGAACGTGTACAAGGAGCTCCTACTTTACAAGTGAATCTCGCAGAAATTAAACGGGCATCTCTCTAGGCCCCAGAATGAAAAGGGATGCCTGCTTCTACTCCTCCAGCTGTCGGTGGTGGTGGTCGTTGCTGGGTGCCACCAAGTGAGTTCCAACTCATAGCGACCCTGTGTGACAGAGGAGAACTGCCTCATAGCGTTTTCTTGGCTGTAATCTTCATGAAAGCAGATCGCCAGGTCTTTCTCCCACAGAGCTGCTGGGTGGGCTCGAACCACCAACCTTTTGGTTAGCAGCTAAGTGCTTAACTGCTGCGACACCAGGGCTCCTTAGTTATCAGTTAGGGGCCCACTTCTGGTTCTCTACAGCTGGCAGAACTCCTTAGCCTCACACAGACAAACTATGTGAACACTGGAAGCATGATAAGGATCTCACCCCCTAAAATCTGCCTACTTCTTTGATGATGCAAATGAACGACTCGGTGAACTAGTCCTTCAGAAACTATAGACCAAACCCTAGACAGGCAGCCTGAGAAGAAGGGAAGGAGCTTTTAATCAAATGAACACGTTAGAGTCCCCTGGGAGACCTCATCAAGCCTCATGGCCTTAAATATCATCTATAACCTGATGACTCCAAAATACATTTGCAGCCCCAATCCTCCTCCTGAACTCCAGACTCCACTGCCTCAAACCCACTCGTATCTCATCTTCCTCCTATCAGTAACTGGTATCGCTATCATTCCAGCTGCTCAGGCCAAACACCCCAGAGTCCTTGATGCCTCCTGTATGCCCAACATCCAAGCTAGCAGCAAACTCTGTTAGCTCTACCAAAAAAATACACGCAGATTCCAATTATTTCTCACCATCTCTGCAGCTTCACCCCTTGTCCATATCACCATTATCTTGTCTCTAACTCCTAACTGATCTTCCTGCTTCTACTTTTCTCCCCTACAGCCTCTCAGAAGCCAGAGGGATGCATTAAAATACCAAGCCAGATCATGTCACTCCTCTGCTCAAATTCTTCTAATGGCCTCTCACCTCCAAGTCTTTACCATGGCCTACTAAGCCCCATATGATCCGCTTCTGCAACACCCATCCCAATCTCACACTACTCTTTCCTCATACACTCTATTCTACCTACTCTGGGCTCCTTGCTGTTGCCTGATAACACCAAGCATGTTCTCACCTCAGGACTTTGCGCTTATCTCCTCTGCTTGGAATGTTCTTCTTTCTGCCACATATATGCTTTTGGCTTGCTTCCTCACTGTCTTCAGATCTTGGTTCAAGTGTCACCTCATTAGAGAGGCCTGATCAGTCCATATAAAACAGCAACCCCTGATCATTCTATCACTCCTTACCTGCTGCATTTTTCTTCATAGCATTCATATTATTTATTTATTTATTTTTTAAAAAATATTTTATCTCCCCCTGGTAGAAACATAATTTCTAGAAACTGAGGACAAAAACAGAACTCTGTTTTGTTGCAAGTGGCTAGAACAGTGTAATTCCTAGTGGCTAAAACAGTGCCAGGCCTTTGGTGGATGCTCATTAAACATCTGAATGAATGAATGAATGAATGAACTATTCCAGGCATGAGAAATGCAGACATGACACTTCCTTCCCCTGAAGAGCTCCAAGTCTAGTATGTAAAGTAATGCATGACTATCTGGTGTGATTAAGTTGAGTAGCGGGAAGGGTCAGTGTTTTAAGAACAAGCAGGGGTTTACCAGGTAGAAGAGGAGGCTCACGGGGCATTCTAGCTGAGGGAACAGTTCATATACCACAGTGTAACATAGCATGGTGTCTTCAGGAACTACAAGTCAATCGTTATTTCTGGAACATAAATTTTGGAAGGGGAAGTGGTCTGGCAACTAGGCTAGAAAGGCAGATAAAGGCCACAAAATGAAGGGTCTTGTATGCCATATAAAGGAGCTTATACTTTATTTTGCAGATGATGGGGAATCCCTGAAGAGTTTTAAGCAAAGGAGTGACATGATTAGTAAAGAAGAGTATAAACAAACTAACAGAGCAGCAGCATAGCACAGAATGGATTTGGATGAACCCAGGTAATGGGGCTGGGGGCTGAGACTGGAGGCCAAAAAGATCCAGTAGGAGAAAGTAATGAATCTTGCACTCACACTGAGAATATGACTAAGCTGGACTGTATGGGATGTTTAAACAGTAGAGAAAGCAGAGAAACAAGCAGAAGAACGAGAAAGGGCAAGTTTATGCTATCTGATATGGCACCAAGTCAGCCATCCCATCAGAGAACCCACAAGAACAATATCTACCACAACTGACAGTCTTTCCATAAAACGATGGAGGTTAATGATGAGTGTGTTAGATACAGCATCTACCCAGCTATGCCTCCAGCGGTCCTCAGACCCTGGAGCCCTGGCTGAATGGCTGAAGAGTTTTACATGCCAAGGAAAGTACACCTGAGTCCTACAGTTGATATTCTATCTAGTGATGTTACACAATCTGTTTTTATTCTTGCGGGTAGGCAATTCTACTGCACAGCAGTTCATAAGAAGAAAGAGTGGATACAGCCTGGGAGTGAAGACCGGGAAGCACGGGATCTAGTTCCAGCTCTACTGCTGTCAGTCTACTCAAACCTCTTCAGGCCTCAACCTCAATACTCCACAATCCTGCTAGGTTTGCATCCTACTCATACTTGTGGGGATTCTGATGCTTTGTATTTCATGGAGGGGCACCACAACAGCCACATAAAGTGACACTTTTAGAGTCATGCCGTTTATGAAACAATTTCCCACTTATGCATTTTTAAAGTTATTGAGATTGTTATTTGAACACTGGGAATAATTTTGAAATTCAAAAAGAATGCTCTTCTCCCTTTCAGAGGAAGGACTATTCCTCCAAGGAGACTGGGTATGAAAGGATGAACAATTTGCTGAAATGTCTTTTTTATTTTATTTTTTAAATTACCAATGTTATTGCTCTTCTACCACCTTTTAAAGTTTAGGAAATAAAAACATGAGTTTTTACTATAGTGGAATAACACCTAACAGTAATGAAACAATCAATCTTTTCTGATCTGTTCGGTTACAGCTCCTAAAATAAATTGAGTTGGATTGACTAAGTTTTTTTTCCAGTCTGTTGTGATGTATCTCGTGTCTAGAACAGTGTCCAGCACATAGTAGGCATTCATTAAATATTTGCTGAATGAATGTGTAAGAAACTTATTAAAAGAGAATGGCTGGAAAAGTCTAAAAGGAAAGCTAAAATGCTCCAGTTAGTCAAAATGCAATCTGTAGTCTTTTAACATAACCAGAGGCAAAGAAATAAACTAGCTGGTGTCACAAAATGAAGGGTAACAAAAACTGAATGACAAATTCAGAGAGAAAACCTCCATATCCGGGGCATTCATGACTGTGCCCTCATTACTTACTGTATCTGCTGCAGTGAGATTGATACCCAGTCCTCCAGCTCGTGTGCTCAACAGGAACACAAAGATGTCATTCCTGTGGAAGACAGAGGGATACGGTAAGAGGGAAAATTGAAAAGGAAAAATAGCATGTGGCAAAAGAGAGGGACCTCTGAATATAGTACACAGAGTCTTAGGGCTAGAAGGAGTTTTGGTGGCTATCTTGGACTAAGTGTTGTTTCCTTAACACTGTACAAAGGTGCTCCGTTGCTAAAATCAAATGATGGAAACCTTCCAATTTGTAGATAAACTTTTGCTGCCCACTGGTATCTTACTGATAGAAAATACAATAACAACCATGTGGCAAATAGTAACAGAAGAAATAGGTTACTGTGGAAGTAGAGCCCTTTCTCTGTGTATGCAATAACTGTATTGTTAACAAGTCAAACCACTCTTAGATTATACGAAGGGGGCCAGATACATCAGTATTTCAGTGCTTCCCCCAAGAACCATGATTTTCAATAGTTTGGGAACTAACAATTTTTAGTCAAAAATACTCATTTTAAGGTGAAGAAACTGAGTCCCAGAAAAATGACACAAGGCTAGGACTAAGACCCAGGCCATGACTTCTATGTACTAAACTGAACTTAGGATCAATCCAATGAGACAGGTTTGAATTGAAGTACTTTTTGAAGAATGTCAACAGAGCCCCTTACATAGAAGCAATTAGAGTTTTCTCGGTTTCCCTTTACATCCAACATCCTTTTAAAGAAACCTAAAATTACAAATAAACCACCAGGTGTCACTGACACTCATTCCGGCAACAAATATTTACCGAATATCTTCTAGAAACAAGGTCCGTGCCAGATCACAAACGGCAGGCTTTTGACAATGTTTAAGATTTATCTACACACACACCCACACACACACGCACGTGCACACTCACACATGCACGCACACCCGCGCACACGCACAGACGCGCACCCGCACACCCGCGCACGCACATACGCACATGCACACGCACACACAGACACGCGCACACACACAGACACGCACACACACGCGCACACACGCACACACACGGACACACGCACACACGCACACACACAGGGACTCAGTTTTAACTCAATTTTTGCAAACAACAAACATATTTTACGATTATCTTGCATTTTCACGTTCCTGCCACCTAGATTATTTTCCGTAACTTTTCTAAGAGGAATGGACTGTATTTTACTGGTGAGCAAACTTTACAGTCCTCTACATCAAGCTGCCAATTCCTTTCCCTCCTGACTATTGTGAGGAATACAGCTGGAAATTCATCCAGGTCGGTGCTACTCAGACCGCAGCTCACACCTGTCACTGGTCATGAAATCAATCTGGCGGATCTAGACCACATCAAGAAATAAACTGAAGAAACGGAACAGAATAGACAATGTTATAATACCTCACAGGTCATAAGGGTAAGTGCTGCTTTGTGAAATTTATTTCAGATATGGTATACAGGTAAGGGGTCACAATGTAAAATGAATTGCACTCTGTTGGTTTTCAGTAAAAAAAAAAAAAAAAATTGAAGCATACTGATTTAGATTAATGAGCTCCTTTGATAACGTGGAAAGTTAAAACCTAAAACACTCATATCTTAGAATAAATTATTTTAAAAAATCAAACAAATTCCAACACCTAGCTTGAAACTGGCATATGGCATCTCATTATTGGACGGGTAAAAGAATGGGAAAGGGAGAAAATGTTTCAGAGTACCAAGAAATTTGGGAAAGATCCAGTTCCAACAGAGGCCTCTGCATCTACAGGATAGCATGCCACAATATGAAGCAGGATGTTGGAGGGGAAGGGGCAGGAGTGAGGGCAAGGAGAGGACTGCAGAGAAGGGATGCACTCAAGGCAAGTTTCATCCAGGCTCTACTGACAGACAGCCAGAGTGCTGGCAGTGTAAGACCGTGACAACTCGGGTGAGATCATTCCCGTATTTCTACCACAGTACAATCATACCCTAGCAAACACTTGTGATCTGCTAAGAGATTGGACTCCGTAAAGTATCAGGATGCTCTCATTCTTTGATACTGTTGTTCTTCCTTGGTAAAGTCACCTGACCACTGAAGGTGTTTCCTGAATTATAAAATGAGGATGCTATGAATACAGCTGAAGTGACTTAGCTGATGACACAGCAACATCAAACATGAACCTCAGTGAAGGAACGACTCTGAAATAAGCACCTTGGTTAATCACTGAGCTGGACAGGTCCTAGTAGAAACGGTCCACTATCTGCATGCAATTAAACACAACTTTCCTAGAGCAGAGAGTGTCTGGAGGCCTCTTGTAGGTCAGGAGTCTAAAAGCCTTGTATTTCCACAAGAATTCTACTAGTTCATCTTTGAATTTTATTACGAAGCTTAATATTTAATAATGTTTCTTATTAAATGGTCATTTTTTATGATTAAATCACATAGGGAGAATTAAAAAGTTGGAAGGCATCTGCCAAGTTACGAGCACCTTTTCCCAGAGACGGGATGATGTCAACAGAAGCTTGGTACCTAACAGGACCACAGAAGAGTATCTGACCACAACAAAGGTTCAAATAAAAGTTTATTTTGTCAGGGCCATACTAGCCCCTACAGATTAATCCCTCTCACTTGGGCACTGAGAAGACAGCTTTCCCCTATACTCTTCCTCTCCTGCTTTGGTGGGGACAGAGGCAGAGGCTCAGAGGCTCCTCTCTGACACTGGGATCTGACGGGGTTCCTCCATGGCTGGGACTTTTTTGGTAATTCCTGAGGAAGCCCAGCACCTGCTCACTGTGCCTGCTTGCTGTCGGCTGAGGACAGGGGAGCAGGAAGGGAGAAGGCAGCTGGGAAGCACAACACAAGGAGGCATTTCCAGAGTCTGGACAGCTGGAGGGGCAAGTCCCCAGGTGCAGCAATCCCACAGAAACAGGAGACTGTGTACAGACAAAACGCTAGTAAGAGGGATGTAGGTAAAAATAAATGAGTGGAAAAATCTAGAAGTACAGTGGTGGAAAACACTTCTTTTAGATACTAAGTATGTGTTTAGAAGATGCTTTTTAATGATTATCTTTGTGCTCTGTGAAGTAGATGGTATTTAGCAAGGTTTGGCTGCAGTCAATGTAATTTTATCATACTGTAATGGAAAAATAGGATTATAACAATCCTGGGTTTTTATGTCACGGAAATTAGTAGTTTTCATCCTGGATCAGACTGCTGAATTATTTATAAACAAAAACATCTAAATCAAACTGCTGAGAAGCTCTTTTCTACTTAATAAATCTAGTATTGCTAATATGAGCTAGTGTTAGGCGGGCTCTCTGACTGGAAACCCTGGTGGCGCACTGGTCAAGAGCTATGGCTGCTAACCGAAAAAGGGTCAGCAGTTTGAATCCACCTGGTGCTTGTTGGAAACCCTCCGGGGCAGTTCTACTCTGTCCTATAGGGTTCCTATGAGTCGGAATCGACTCAACAGAAACGGGTTTGCTCTGACTGTACTGAATAAAACAAAATCTTAAAGGTAACATGGTGGTTTGAGTGCCCTCTAGGGGGCTGAAAAGGAATCTTAACTCAGAGCCTCTGCTGGAACAGGCCTGAGAGGCTTCTGGGTGGTCAGAGAAGGGGACTATGAAATCACACAGCAAAGACATGCCCTGGTCTCACTCTTCTTTAGTGAAAGACCCACTAAGGTCTCTTTGCACCAATATACCCAAACAGCACTAGGCACGTAGCCAATCGCAGTAAAGGCTTGTTGAATGAATGAAAAAGAGCCAGAATGAAAGAAGACACTGGGGCTCTACAACATTCTCACCAGAAAAGAAAAGTCCACACTATAGTCACTTTTTCTCCTATTTTCCAAAGGGCCACCCTGAGTGTTCCAGTGACTGGGGAGATCCATTTGGTAAATGTCATGGGGTACCAGGAAGGCAAGCAAAGACCAAGGCTCCATAGAGCAAAGATCTTGTGAATGGCTGCTGGGATCACGCAGGTCACGTGCTCTAAATGTTGTCCAGTCAGGACATCCTGGCCAAACAGTCTTTAGTCTCAGTCAGGCTCTTTCCTGGAAGGATCCCTCATAAATAAATCTTGTATGAAGGGAATGTAAATGGCTTTTTATAGGAGTTCTTGTTTACTCTGGCTGATCTTTGAGCCATAGGGCTTTCTAGTTGAAACTACAATTTTTCTTTGATTTTTTTTTCATTAATAATAATAAAAATATTTGGGAAAGCATACTTTACTGTTTCAAAAACACCTGTCTTTTCTCTATATTGGGCTACTGCAGACATTCAAATGTGTAAGTTGAGCACTTTTCCCCCACACGGGAGGAGGGTGTGTGTGTGGGAGGGGGTATCTGTCAATAAGC
>NW_004444012.1:9289551-9395283 GCF_000243295.1 Trichechus manatus latirostris
CCCACTGGAGTTAAAAGGTAAATGAATAAAAGAATAATTATAAATCTATGCTAATCACATACAAAGTGTAAAGATGTAATCTGTGACAACAATATAAAAAGTGTGAAGATGTAATCTGTGACAACAATATAAAAAGTGTGAAGATGTAATCTGTGACATCAATATAAAGGGGGAGGGATGGAAGGATAGGAAGGAGTGTTTGCATGTTATTGAAACTAAGTTGGTATTATTCAAACTAAATTGTTATAAATGTTAAGACGTTAATTGCAATCCCCAAGGTAACCACAAAGAACCTAACTAAAAAATATACAGAAAAGGAAAGGAGGAGGGAATCAAACCCGTATGCTGGAAAAACACAACTAAATGCAAAAAAAGGCAGTAATGGAGGAATGTATATAAGATATGCAGAAAACAAATAGCTAAATGACAGAAGTAGATCGTTCCTTATCAGTAATTACTTTAAATGTAAATGCAGTAAACGTTCCTATTAAAAGGCAGAAACTGGCAGGGTGGATTTAAAAAAAAAAGATCCATCTGTATACGCTGTTCATAAGAGACTCACTTTATATACAGACACTAAGGTTGAAATTGAAAGTAAAAGGATAGAAAAAGATATTTCACGCAAACAGTAACCAAAGGAGAACTGGAGTGGCTATATTATTGTCAGACAAAACAGACTTTAAGAGATAAAAGGTTGCCAAGAGACAATAAAGGTTACAAGAGACAAAAGGGGCATTAATATTGATAAAAGGTTCAATCCAGTAAGAAGATATAACAATTATAAACATGTACACATCTAATAACAGAGTCCCAAAATATATGAAGCAAAAACTGACAGAATTGAAGGAAAAAACAGACAATTGTACAGTAATAGGTGGAGACATCAATACTCCACTTTCAATAACAGGTAGAACAATCAGACATTAAGATTAATAACAAAAGGCAGGACACGAACACTATAAACCAATCAGACCTAACACACATATACGGAACGCTCCACCCAAGAACAGCAGAATACACATTCTTCTCAAGTGCACATGGATCATTCTCCAGAATAGATCATATGTTAAACCATAAAAAAGTCTTAATAGAAGCTGAAAGATTGAAATTATAAAAGTATCTTTTTCAATCACATTGGAATGAAACTGGAAAATTGACAACAGAAGAAAACCCAGAAAAATATAAATATGTGGAAATTAGACAACACACTCTTAAATAACTAATGAGTCAAAGAAGAAATCACAAGGGAAATTAGAAAATACCTTGACACAAATGCAAATGAATACACAACATACCAAAACTTATGGGGTGCAGTGAAAGCAGATTAAGAGGGAAATTTATAGCTATAAATAGCTACATTGAAAAGAAGAAAGATCTCAAATCAATAAACAGTATGCCTTAAAGGAAGGAGCCCTGGCGGTGCAGTGGAAAGATGCGGCAGTCTGCTTCCATAATGCCTTATAGCCTCGGAAACCTTATGGGGCAGTTTTACTTTGTCCTATAAGGTCACTATGAGTTGGAATCAACTCAATGGTAACGGCTAATGGGTACACCTTAAGGAACAAGAAAAAGGGCAAGCTAAACTCAAAGCTGGCAGAAGAAAGAAAATAACAAAGATTAGAGCACAGATAAACACAACAGAGAATGGAAAAACAATAGAGAAAACTAATAAAACCAGAAGCTGGTTCTTGAAAAAGATAAATAAAATTGACAAACCTGTTAGCTAGACTGACTAAAAAATTACAAAAATCAGAAATGAAAGTGGGGATGTTCCTACCAATTTTACAGAAATAGAAAGGATTATAAGAAAATACTTGAACAATTGTATGCCAACAAATTAGATAACTTAGATGAAATGGACAAATTCCTACAAATACACAAACTATTAAGAATAGAAAATCTATAACAAGTAAGGAGACTGAATCAAGTGTCTTAGTCATCATGTGCTGCTATAACAGAAATACCACAAGTGGATGGCTTTAACAAAGAGAAATTTATTTTCTTACAGTTTAGGAAGTTGTAAGTCTGAATTCAGGGCGTTAGCTCCACGGGAAGGCTTTCTCTCTCTGTCAGCCTTCTCATCAATCTTCCCTTGGTCTGGGAGCATCTTAGCGCAGGAACCTCAGGTCCAAAGGACACGCTCTGCTCCCGGTGCTGCTTTCTTGGTGGTATGAGGTCCCCAACTCTCTGCTTGCTTCCCTTTCCTTTTATCTCTTGTAAGATAAAAGGTGGTGCAGGCCACACCCTTGGGAAACTCCCTTTACACTGTATCAGGGATGTGACCTTAGTAAGGGTGTTACAATCCCACTCTAATCCTCTTTAACATAAAATTACAATCACAAAATGCAGGACAACCATACAACTGGGAATCATGGCCCAGTCAAACTGATACACACATTTCTGGGGGGACAAAATTCAACCCATGACAATCAGTAACCAAAATCTTCCCAACAATGAAAAGCCAAGGACCAGATGGCTTCACTGGTGAATTCCACCAAATATTTAAAGAGAAATTAACACCAAATCCTGAAACTCTTCCAAAAAATTGAAGAGGAGGAACACTTCTTAATTCATACTACGAGACCAACATCACTCTGATAACCAAGCCAGACAAAGACACTATAAGAAAGCTATAGGACAATATCCCTTATAAATACAGATGCAAAAATCCTCAACAAAATACTAGCAGCATATTAAATTTAGCAGCATATTAAAAAGATTATACACTGTGACCAAGTGGGATTTATCCCCTGAATGCAAGGGTGATTTAATACACAAAAATCAATCAATTTAATATACCACATTGATAGAATGAAGAAAAATAAAAACACACATGATCATCTCAACTGATGCAGAAAAAGCATCTGACAAAGTACTACACCCTTTCCTGGTAAAAACACTCAATAAACTAGGAATAGAAGGGAACTTCCTCAACATGATAAAGGACATCTTTGAAAAACCCACAGCTAACATAATACCCATTGTTGAGAGACTGAAAGGTTTTTGCTAAGATGAGAATCAAGACAAGGATGCCCACTTTCAACACATTACCGGAAGTTTTGGCCAGAGCAATCAGGCAAGAGAAAAAAAAAAAAGAACTAAAAATAACAAGTACTGGTGAGAATGTGGAGGAACTGGAACCCCCGTTAACACTGCTGATGAGAATGTAAAATGGTAAAGCTGCTGTGGAAAACAGTCTGGCAGTTCCTCACAAGGTTAAACAGAGAATTACAATATGACTCAGCAATTCCACTCCTAGGTATACACCCCAAAGAATTGAAAACACGGACTCTAACAGATACTTGTACACCAATGTTCACTGCAGCATTATTCCCAATAAACAAATGGTGGAAACAACCCAAATGTCCATCAACAGATGAATGCATAAACAAAATATGCTATATACATAAAATGGAATATTATTTGGCCATAAAAAGTTCTTATACATGCTACAATATTAATGAACCTTGAAAATATTATGCTAAGTGAAAGAAGCCAGATACAAAAGGACAAATATTACATGATCACACTTATATGACGGGCAAATTCATAGACAATAGAATAAAGGTTACCAGGGACTGGAGGGAGGGAGGGATGGGGAGTGAGTTATTGCTTAATAGGCACAGAGTTTCTGTTTGCAATGATGAAAAAGTTCTGAAAAGAGATAGTGGTGATGGTTGCCAAACATTGTAAATGTACTTGATACCATGAACTGTACGCTTAAACACAGTTAAAATGGTAAATTTTATGTGTATTTTACTACAATTAAATTAAAACCTGTAACCTACACACAAATGGCTATATGCTTAATCTTCTTCCCAAGAATTCAAAGGTTGAGTATTAACATGCCTCACAATTAAAAGCCAGAAATGAAAAACTGTTCTGATTTGCAGAACACAAAGATGTGCTCTATCCCTCAGCTCTCCAGGTCTAAGTAAGATAACTAAGGGTAGAGTTCAGCAGACCTGTCACTAGCAGAGTCTGGCTTCCCGCTTAGAGAGAGCAGTAACCTGACTCTGCTTATGACAGTGAGGACCCGCACTTAGGATAATTATGGCTCTGTAAAGCATCAGCATCTAGCAGGCAGTATTTGAAACTTCATAAGATCATTATCAGGCGGGACAGGTGTCATGAGTGAGAGATGTCAGCTGAACAGTTTGTCATACTGCACTGGGTTTCTACTACAATGCTACAGGCAAAGCGGGGGAGAAAAGAAGGTATTTTTCTTTCAATGTATACAAAATGAAATAGGTAAGCAAAAACAAACTGAAAATCAACTATAAGTTAACACCCAGAGATAGCTACTGTTAACATTTAGGAATAAAGTCTTGTGGACGTTTTTTTCTACACAGATACTTTCCACATAAAGGGAATCTTGGTTCCTACTCAGAAATCTTTTCTTTCACTGCTCAAAGAATTAGGCACTAATGTGAATCACTGGAAGCAGGTTAAGCTTCCTCTAAAATGGCAGGAACTCCATCGTGGATTTGCTGAACAACCAGAGATGTGTTAGCACTTCTTTTAAGCTCACCATCTCCAGCACTAGAGGAAAATCAAAACGAAAACTTTCATAATTCCCATTAAGGTTACCTGTTCTGAAAATCAGCAACCATGTCCCGCCTCTCCGAGATCTTGGAGGAGCCATCAAGCCTCATGTAGGTATGCTTCCTGTAAACCATATATTCCTGCCAATCAGAATAAAAAATGTAATAAATCTAGTAAGTCTGCATGCAAATTACTGTATTATAATTCTCACCCACCTTCTACTTCATCCACACGAGGCCAAGTCATTCTATCCCCAAATGGGGAGAAAGCCATCTCAAAGTACAGGAATTTATGGAAACCGATAATGGTGATGGTTGAACAATAGGATGAACATAATGAATGCGAGTGAATTGTACATGTAAACAATGTTGAAATGGCAAATGTTCCGTTACCTATATGTTTACCACACACACATACAAAAGAAAAAGTACAAGAATGTACTTTGTAAATGAGTTCACTGCCAGTGTGTTAAAATCGAGAGGAACCTGAAGATTCCAATCACCCTCAATTTCAACCTGGAAACAAATCTCACTGCTGTGGATTTCTGTAGATTTCATAAAACAAAACAAAATAAAATCCCCAAACAAAATGGCTTTTTAGTCACCAACCAGCTTTTCACAGCTGTGGAAATATCCAGTAACATTCACCCTAGTGTGCTTTCCCACAGCAAGCCCTGGCTGACCAAAGTCCTTGAATTTACAGCCTAGGCTTCCTTCTCCCATCAAAACAGGCATCGCCATTAAGTGAGGCATAAGCACCGGAGTGAAACAGAAGACAAGGTAACTTTCCATTGCAGAGAATGTTCTTGACCTCATGTGTAAAAGGGATTGCAACTTTTAAGAATGGAGAAGAGATTTGAAGAGATACAATGGAGAGAACTCTCCATTTTTAGAAGTTGCAATTCCTCTTAAAGATAATGTCCAAACGAGCACTGACTTCCTCCTCTTTCTTTAGCCTCAATTACACTGATTAAATGACAAAAAGCTCGTTTGTAGAGGAACTATTATCAAAAGCTCAACACAGCTGCATGTTTTATAAGTAACACCATGAAACAGTTATTTCAGTTCTAAAATAACCTTTCTCTATTGAAAAAAGACCAATCATTTCTCCATTTGGGAAATGTTTGTGTTTATTAGTTTTCTGTGGTCAAATGTTCTCTTACTGCAAGATCCTCATCTGAGCTCTTATGCCTGGCTAGGCAGTTGAGCACACAAGCTTGCTGCAGTTCAGTAAGGCTGGGGCAGTGTCTGTGGAGGCCTACCCGGAGAGGGAGTGGGCTCCAAGGGCTTGTTAATGGCCTGGCAGAGGACGCTGACTAGAGCACATGTGAGGTGAAGCTGGCCGACGAGTAGACAAGCTCATGGAGGCACACATCTTCACTGTGTTTTATGTTCTCTTTTTTCCTGCTTCTGCTCTATTTCTTTCCGTTTCAGAGTGGTTCCTTAAGGGCTTTGATAATCAAAGGGGGGCGGAAAGCATTACATTGGTCAAAGTGAGTTTCGAGTTCACATTTAGCAGTACAGCCCTCCAGTGGAACAGCAGAACAGTAGAGGGTTTGGATAAGAAGGAATTCAAGAAAGAAGGTAAAAAATGATAGCATGATGATGATCTTTAGAGGCTAGCTATACCTTGGAGTCCCTGGGCGGTACAAACGGTTACTGTGCCTGCCTCCTAACTGAAAGGTTGGAGGTCTGCGTACACCCAGAGGCACCTCGAAAAAAAGGCCTGGTGATCTACTTTCGAAAAAATCGCCATTAAAAACCAGTGGAGCGCAGTTCTACTCTAACACACGTGGGGTCACCATGAGCCAGAATGACTCAACAGCAGCTGGTATACCTTGGCAGTTGATCCAATCAGGGAACGCTGCCATCCAGAAACAGAAAAAAATAACCAGACTACAGAAGACAGTTTACAGAGAAACGTGCTACAGATTTGGATTTTAGCAAAAAGGTGGGTTTCTTGCACAGGTACTCTTTTGCATTTAAACCAGAACATCTAACCTCGTGAGAGCACTGATGAATGAATCTTCTTGTAAACCTTGCTGCTCACATCTTTTATGTATCAAGGTCAGCACACCACCACCAAACCCAACCTGTTGCCACCGAGTCAATTCTGACTCGTGGTGACCCTACATGTCAGAGCAGAACCGACCCGTAAGGTTTCCACGGCTGTTAAAGTCTACGGAAGCAGACTGCCACAGGTTTCTCCCACCATGTGGCTGGTGGGTGCAAACTTCCGGACTTCTGGTTAGCAGCTGAGTGCTTAACCACTGTGCCACCAGCGCTCCTTAGCACAACACTAGGGATTATTAATCCCAGTCGATAATCAAGCCAACCCTGATTACAGAAAAGCTGTTACTGAGATGACAGGAGTGAAGCTTTTCCTTTTATTGCTCCAAGCCTTAGCTTTCCCATGCAAGGGAGCAGTGGGATTTCAGAAGGCTCAAATGAATTTAGATTCTACTTTAGTAAACAGCTGCAAAACAGTAAGTAAACAGACATGGAAAAAACCATATAAAAGCTGAACAGAGGAAAGTCTACATCCCTACGCATAAAAAAACACCTAAAAGATAAAGACTGAGCTAAAAAAGCAATTCAATATTTTGCCTATTAACAAATTCTGCTTTTATGAAAGCTATTCTAGAAGTCTCTCTAAAATTCCAGGCTGTTTAGAAAAGTTACTTAATATAATCAAATGTTCATTTTGGAAGAAATCCCTAACTTCTTTCGATTTAGCTTCCGGAACTGTACCACTTCCATTCTTAGTTCAGCTTTTCTTACCATCCGACAAACATCTAATGACTTAGTATACAATTCAATTCTATTTTGTCAGAAAAAAATTCTAACAACAAATGTTTTACAGCATTTATAGACCTTATGAAAATTTGTTAAAAATCTTACCTCAAAAAACAAACAAAAAAACTATCTCCAACTCACCCATCTCTACACCAAAGGGTTTTCTAAGATCCATCTTAAGAGCCTTGCTTTATTGTTTTCAAAGCCAGCAGCTGAGACCAGGTTAATAAGAAACTGTCCATTTGCTAAATTTTACAGCCAGATATTTTAAAAATGATACAATTATTCCCAGTCATCCCCAAATCCTCTATAATTTACTCTCGTGTTTGAAGACTGCTGTTGGACGATTAGTTTGACATTACTGTGGTTTTCTGTAACTATGTCATGCTTAGTACTCCTGTGCATTAAAGAGGGGTTACGGGACAGAAAAAACAGCAATACCAAACCCTTCCTTACACTAGGCACTCTGTAGAAACCAACAGTGTCCTCCATCCATGCTCCGTTTTTGTATTTAGGGAAAGGTCGGAAAAGGATCCTGGAGTCTTGCAAAGCAAATAGAATTCCTTTTATCCATTTAAAGAAGGAGAAAAGAGAAACCCAATGCAGTCCTCCTTCCCCTCCTAGAGGTCTTATAATTTAGTGTCCTTTGATTAAACAAGCAAACACTAGTACTCCCAAGGGGACTCTTGTGGATCACTAACTACTAACCATAGAAAGTAAGCTATAATACTGCTTTCACTAATAAAGTAAAAATTATAGCCTTTAAAATTTAGGAAGTCTTGAGGTCTATACAGTTCTAGCAGATACCATTTTATTTTAAAAGTTATTGACAACGCCCAAGGGTATGGACAAGATACTCCCCTGGCACAGAGTAGTGACTCGCAACCAGGATTAACAAATCCACGTGCCTGAACCCGACCCAGGGATTCTGACTGTTCAGTCTGGGCTAGGGCCTGAACGGGTTTATTTTTAAAATCTCCGCAGATGATTTTGAAAGATACTCTGCATCTGCAGCTGAGAACAACTGCTACAAAAGGGAGAGCAGGGCCGAGTCTCCTAGGATCTTGCGATTCAGTGAGGCCCGAGATAAACAGCACTGACATCACCTGGGAGTCTGCTAACATGCAGAACTGAGGGCCACATCCCACACCTCGTGAATCAGAATTTGCAATTTAACAACATGTGTGATTTGAAAGCAGTTAACTGTGAGAAACACTGATGTAGAACACATTCTTCAGCTATTTTTAAAGCACTGGAATTTTTTTTTTTTTAACAAGCAAAACCTTAAGTTGAGCCCCTCTAATAAATAAAACAGAATACAAGTTGAGAAGACAGGTGAGTTCTGGATCACACCCTTGTAAGCCCTACTTTTTAAGCAGTGTCATGCAAACAGAAGTGTAAGCATAACCCAAGACAGAAGGCAAACGCCATCTCACTTCTTTAAAGCATACTAAATACAAACAAATATTCCCGTACCCAGCGGTGTAACACTTCAAGGAGCAGTGGTGATGAGGAAGATGACTAGCATTTACTAGGTGACATTCATTGTTCTATATAATTCACCTGGTTTAGCTTATCCAAGGAGCCTTGGTGGCACAGTGATTAAGCGCTCAGCTGCTAGCTGAAAGGCTGACAGCTCCAACCACCAGCCGCTCCATAGGAAAAAGGTGTGGTGGTCTGCTTCCGTAAAGACTGACAGCCTCGGAAGCCCTATCGGGCAGTTCTGCTCGGTCCCAGAGGGTCACTATGAGTTGGGCAGTGAGTTTAGTTTAGCTTATTGAATCCTCGCAGCAGCCTTGAAGGCGGGTGTCCTCCTTATCACCTCCATTTTACACATGTTGGGTAGGGGGACTAAAAGTGACCCAGGCAGTAGGTGATACAGCTAGACTTGGAAATCAAGCAGACTGGTTCTAGGGCCCTTGGTTTAACTCCTCTACTGCTTCCCTGATGGAAGAGCAGCTCACCAGCTACTAGAGGAAAAGAAGGTGGGGGGAACCTCATTAATCCTAAGGTTCTTAATATATTGTCCTTATACAACCTCCATCCATCAACAGCATCATCATCATAAAGAAGTCATAATCGGGCACTTAAAAAAAGTAAAGGCAAAGGTTTAGATATTCCATCACCAACTTTCCATTCTGAAACTTCTCTTCTATGTCAAAGCTGCTTCTGATGTTCATTTTAACCCGATTTCACTGTGATAAAACAATTCGGGAGAAGAACTCAGCATGATCGAGACAGGCAGATCTTTAGCCTACCTGTGTTATTTCCTTTCCTCCTGACCATATACTCCAGTCACACTGGACTACTTCCCCCAAATGTCTTGTACCTTTTTATATCTGGCTTCCTTAGGACGGAATCCCCTTCTTGCTGATGGCTGAAATTCTATTTCAGTCCAGTTCAGACGTCACTGTCTATGTGACGTCTTCCTCGAGGGACTCAGAAAGAAACGTATCTGCTTTGCTATTCTCAGCTCTGTTTTTACGCTTCATTTTTGTTACCAGCATCAGGGTTCACTTGACGGTTCTTTGTGTGTGAACATGTTTCCTCCTCAAGACACATTCCTTGAAGTCAAATTATCACGTTTAAAGAGTATTTGCATCTGCCTAGCACAATGCCTTACTCATAGCTGGCAAACACAAAAAAGTTGAATTAAGAATATAAATAGCGTGATTGTAAGCTGGCAAATTTTCTTCTCATTCCTAAGAGCTAATGAAAACCTCAGTTAATAGTGATCCAAATTTGCTTTTCATTCCATGGGGCAGCTTTAGGATGCCCAACTTTCCAACATGTTCAGAATCAGAGCTCCCAAAGGTAATCTGAAGTTCTAAGAGAAGCCAGATCATAGACGACAGAACGTCTGTTCAGGGTGAATCCCTCCCCAGTGAGGTGCTACACTTGGATGGCTGACTAGGCAAGTTACACAACCCAGTGTCTCAAATGTCATCATTAGCTATGATTCTCTGGATTTAATTCTGGGTTGCATTATTTTCATGTACTGGTGCAGTTAAAGATTTGTCTGGGTTTCAATATTTAACAATCACACCACATACAGCATCAGCTGGCTGACCCTTTCCACGTTCTTTCGTACTGCATAGAAAATAGTCAGCGGAGTGGCTTAGTTCCTGAAACTACAGACTCAGTTGCTTGATGCAAGAGGAATGAATCTCAAAAGAGAAAACCCAGAGACTGTAAGTCATCTGTAATGTGTTATAAGCTCTCTGCAACTACTAGACTTTGGGGGCGAGGAGGCAGAGGCAGGGGCAGGGACGGGGGGAAGAAGAGTGTTCCCAACTAAGAAAATAACTTTGGATGAGGGTACAAGTGGTGGCGGCAGCAAAAGTTCTGTCTGACATCTAGCTGGACACCACCATCTCAACCGCCCAGGAAACATGTCTGTTTCCATAGCACCCCCAGCAGCAAGACCCAGTAAATATAAAACAAACTGTAACACAACACTTCGTGATCTACCACATCCTCCCCAATTTATGACCTTGACTCCTGCCCATGGCACACTAAACATTTCTGGCCCTGGAAATAAGGCAGTCTCCTTTCTTATCCCCTTGCTAGAACTATTATTTGGAGACCATGTGAAAGGAGAAAACATTTCTGAATACAGAATTCTATTGGGAAGAAGATCTGATATATATAAAAGAAATTTACATTAAAGCCAGATTTTTACCCAAAAGAAGGAGGCGGCTATCAATCGCTTTAGAAAACACTGAGTAAATAATAGGTGCCCACAACTAGTGTTTCTCAGAGTGGGGACCTGGCCAAATAGAAGTATGTGAATTTTTACTGTCTTCTAGTTCTTCTGAGTCCTAGAAACAGACAGACAAACAGATAGCTGGGGCTAAGGCACAGAATAAAGAAACAAAACAGTCGCTGGATGAAAGAGAGATGCTGACGTGTTCAACGGCTACACAACAGACCTTCAATGTGCCTATATGAGTTTCTAATTCCTGCTTTATTGGAAGCTTTTCTTTTCCTGTCTGATTACAGGGTAAAAGATGTCAAGAAAAAAAAAGAGAATCCTGGAAGAAAAAAACAACTCTGAGAATGAAGAAGCAAGGCGAGGGTCAAGGTATGTTTTTAAAGAAAACGTCAAGTATACTCAACAGAAAGCATCTATACAGAAGGGCTTTCCTATAACATGGTCCTTAGGGTTCATGCACCAGGCCACGCTTTACGACTGAAACATGGCTCTAACGAATGTTTACACTGAAAGCTTCCGTTATAAAAGTGACTGGAAAACTCATATTACTCTTTGAAAGGTAAGGAAATGTAGAGCTCCCAACCTAACCCTGCACTATCCCAAGATCCACAATACATTTACATTTCAATAAATGATTAGATAAATACTAAATATTGTGAGCACTGTAATTTCATGCCCACAAAATAAATTTTGAAGACTAATCTCTTGGAATAGAGAATGTGGTTCATTTGAGTAAATAATATTAAAACAAACAAACAGAATTTTCAGGAAATGCAACGCTGAAGGAGGAAAGGATACAACAGTATTAGGGGCATCAGACGACAGTTTCATTCTGGTTTCTCAGTAAAACCAACAGTCACAGCATTTTCTGGCTCTGGAACCCTAGATGCATGTTGTACACATGGCTGAGGAATGTCAGCAGTTGGGAAATTCAGGCTTTGAATCTGCTTTTCCCTAATTCAGAATTCCCCGCAGAGAGAAGTATCTACATTCAAAGATTTGCAAGCTGCCTTGTTTACAAAGCCTATCCACCAAGTCCAGCCAAACCCAAAACCAAACCCATTGCCATCCAGTTGATTCCAACTCACAGGGGCCCTCTAGGACGAAGTAGGACTGCCCCATAGGGTTTCCAAGGTTGTAAATCTTTATGGGAGCAGACTGCCTCATCTTTCTCCCATGGAGTAGCTGGTGGGTTCAAACTGCCAATTTCGCTTAGCAGCCGAGCACTTACCCACCGTCCGGAGTCCACTCCCACCAAAATAACCACTAGATTACAAACAGATGTGAAGTGACCCTGATGGGTGGGGCTTACAGCACTCACCCTGAACAAAACTTGTTATTCTCCCTTGAATGACTTATTTTGGTAATATTTAATAAGTACCTAGAAGTGCAATACACAGAACAAGTGCTGTTTCAAACTCAAACTCACCTCCCCTAACAGAGAGAGTTTATTTTCTGGTGGCTAACCCACTTTCCCTTGGAACGTTCCTTTAATATTCGTAAACCTTTAGAACTCTACAATATACTGATAGAGCCCTGGAAAAGAAAGACCACCTGCTTTACTTAGCATATTGCTTTTTCTGTAATTCTTAGCAGCTGAAGATGACGACTTCATCTATTTTTCCCTGGCTCTTCACGACAAGGCAAGTACACTTTATCCAAAAAGAGTCCCACTGTAGGAAAGATACTCATATTGTTTAGGCTGGTGGCATCATTTGGCTTGAACAGAACATCAGAGGTACAGGTAGTCCTTTTATTTTTAAATTATTGCATTAGGGCCTTTAATGTAGTCAAGATTTATACCAAACACAATGGCTTAATCACTTTTCTTATAGTAACTTAGTCACGTATTAGCATTTTTCCATCATTTGCAAATAGGTGACCTACTCATAATACAAACCAGAAAGTTGGGCCTGTCGACAGCATTCAAGAGACTAAGCACTGTTTACACACAACTTGAGACTTACTGATAAATTGACCTAAAAAATCACTTGTTATGTCTCTTTTGAAAAGAAGCTGTCAGATAATGAAAAGGAGCCGGTCACTCAGTTCAGATAAATTCATTGCAAAATTCAGCAAGTCAGCTTTGGCTTCCAGAAAGCCTAAAAACCCTTCCTTGCTGCACTGATACGGTCTCTATTCCCTTATTCCTGGATAGAGACGATCACAGTCCAAGGGAGTAGCAAGGTGAGACGGTGACATCAGGTGCTTTAGCATCTCAACCAGTGGCTTTCCAACTTTCTTACACTAAAGACTCCAGTGGTTTGTGATTATTTGTCCTCATTTTCATTCTCTCCACTTCTCCCTCAAATAAGAAGCCACTACAGTGCTCAGACAAGCACACAGGGAGAACCTCAACATACAAACGATGAAAGAAACAAAAGCTGCCTTGTGCAGTGGAACACAACTGTATCTTTCACCACTAAGCCCGTGGAGGTCAACCTTAGTTACAGATTAGAAGCACCTCCAGAGCTCTGAAACCTCCTGATGCCCAGGCCTCAGTCGAGACCTACTGAAGAAAACTCTCTGGGGACGGGATTAGGCATCAGTATTTTTTAAAACTCCCTGGGTGACTGCGATATGCAGTCAGGTTGAGAACTACTACACTAACTCAGGTTGAAGAGCTCTCCAATTTTTACACAAAAAACCAATGCCCACAATCTTGTTTTCCATATAGATTTCAGAGGATTTTTAAAGAAAATTCCTAGGCGCTGATGTACTTTAAAACTAGGGAATGTCCTCCCCAGTAAAGGAGGAAACTAAGGGGGTGTTCTAATTTGTTGCTATGGGAGACAGAGGTACTTTGCATACTCCCACACCTGCCGGGGCTGCTTCTGCTTCCTTTATAGACTACAATCACAAAGAGGAGTTCTGGGGTTCCCATTAAGCAGGACTGGCATTACAGGGACATCTGATTCCTATAAGTTAAATGTAAAGCTGGACTAGGTCCCCAAGGTCTCTCTCTCCTACCTCCAGCAGGTCTATCATCCTGGTCATCTGGGAGTAGATAAGGACCCTATGTCCTTGAGACTTGAGCCGAGTCAGCAGGACATCAAGGGCATACAGCTTTCCACTGTCAGTGATGAGGCTCTCCTTGCCTGGGGAGAAGAAAAAGGGTGAGGGGGAAACTATTTAATTGAAGCAGCAAAATCACTGACTGCAAAGCTGTATGCAGCCAAAACTGCTACCACCAGGATGCTTGTCAGCATGAGAGCAGGAAAGCGCTCTAGAGGAAGAATGCAAAGCACCATTAAAACCATGTCTCCAGCAGTGTTCTGCGAAGACACATCATGAATGAGGGCAGCGTAGGTTCCCTCCCACCTGACAGCTCCCCATCAGACATCTGCAGCTGAGGCACTGGACAGCGTCCCTGCTCTGCAGCCTCACCTGGCAGATACCAGGTCCATGTTGCTGTTCACACAGTTTCTGCTGTCAGTTCATTCTATCTCCAGATACCTGCTTCTGCGAGTTTTACAGTTACACGGTTTACCCCTGAAAGCAGGAGGGTGTGAAGAAACAAAGGCTGCTCTTGCCAGTCCTTACAGACACTGACACACCGAGGATTGCAAATCAACATAGCCACCCACTTTTTTTTTTTTTTTTAAATAAACCAAAATACCCTTTTCTGGATGATTTCAAGTAGGTGGGCTGGTAGATGTCATTATCCCAAGTTGTAATTCAATAAAGACACCAGGGCTGGTGGCTTTTCAGAAAGCCTGCCTTTGGGTTTCTGTGAAAACAAGCTGCTTTCACTCATTAACTTGTGCTTTCTCCTTCCTCTTCCCAGTTTTTTTTTTTTTTTTTTTTTTTAATTTAAGAATAAAGCATTTCAGCCAGAGATCTTGAAAGAACACTCAACTCACAAATCTTCATCTCTTATCCATTCAGGATCATTCAACTCCCATCATATTCCAGGAAGCAGCTTCCTGTTTGCAGACTGGGTCCATAAACATACCCTGAACAATTGTTGCCATCACAAGGGGAGGAGATGAGGCGTAAGGGGCTATGGGATTTGAGAGGACATGTGGAAGGGACCGTGGGACACAAACGGGGAAGAAAGGACAGGAGTGTCATGTAAACAACCAACAACCAAAAGTGAAAAACAAAATGGCTAAGAGAAACACACTGTCCGTCCTTAGTCTGGGTCTGAATGATGGCTTTTCCTCAGAATTGCAGAGACTTACTGCTGAGAGCAATCCAAGAGTTCTCAACGGTCAATTCGCTGTTCTCGCCACTGTTTGCCAAGTGTACGATTATTGTATAAACTGAACAAGAACGGATGTGCTGATGGCACCATAACAAATCATCAGGCACTCTGTTTCTGTTACAAAGCCACAGATCCTGGATGCTCACTCCTCCAGGCTGTAGCGTGCCTGTTCCCACCTGCGGAACGCTGCCAGGCACATCTCCCCGCTACCCCTCCCCTGATGCTGTGGCACACAGCTTTCTTCAGCCTCTTTGTTTGGTCCTGTTTAGGTTATTGAAATGCTCTTCTTTTTGTTGGTCTCCTTACCAACACAATCAAATGACTGCAGCTGGGACAGAGCTGACTGCTAAGTCCTCTGCCTGGCTCCAGACTAGCAGGCTTGTATAAATCCCAAGTCTGATCAGGCAGCAACGATTTCATAACAACTTCAAGATTTTCTTCTTGTTACAATTATCCTTCTCCTTTAATTGGATTTCCTGGAATTCTCTCATTCTGATAGCTTCTAAACATTCCCCATAGAGCTACCAATCAACTTCAGACAGCAAGTTTCTTTCTTTTCTCATTAAAAGCACAGCAAGGTAAAAAAGAAGCCCATATTATTTTTCAGCCATTGAGTGAGACTGGGCAAACTAAGCTCATCAGATCTCTGCAGCCTGCTTACCTTCTCTCCATTCAGACATACTCCCTCAGCACAAATATTTAATTGTATACAAACCTACCTTCTGTATGTAAAAATATGAATTTTGAGAAGCTTCATCTCAAAATCCAAGATTCAATGATTTTCACACTCTTGCCTCCCAAATTCAAGATAACTAGAATGAACTGATGCTCAGGATTAGGAAGGCTTAGACATGAAGATAGGCATACAACTTATAAGGACAGGGCTCTGATGCGCCTGAAGGAAGCAAGAAGTGATAGCGATTGTTGACCACTTATTGTGCAGGCGGGGGAGGTGAAGGCGGATGGACTTGACTTCTTCGGACTGGTCTTAGCCTAACATTCCTGAAGGAAAGGCCTAAGAAGAAACAGTAGCCTTAGAACACTTCAGCAAATAGGTTTCTCTGAAGGTGCTGGTCTTTTCTGCACCTGCATCCATTACCCAACTTTTCAAGAGCCACCCAGCTGCCTGCACAAGAGCACCTCCTGGTGCTAGCAGGGCGCAGGGCCAGGAGGAGCACAAGTCCCTAGAAATCAGGCTGATTCTGCCGAGTCAAACGTATACCCAGCCCCGTCTTTAAAATAGGAGCTCAAAAAATGTCAAAGTGAACAACCTATCCTACCCTGCCCAACAGGCCATATAATCTCGGTATTTATACTTAGTTAGATACAGGCTCTCACTGTCCACAGTGTAAGATCCTGTTCAGAAACAAAACAAAATGAATGCAGTCCAGAGATATAAAATCAGGGTAGATTAAATATCTCCCTCTTCCAAGCTGGGGGTAGTGCTGAGGGGGGCTATGATGGAACTTTTGAAGGAATGGTACATTCTTCTCCTAATAAAACGTGGAGACTCATTCAAGGTGTTAAGTCCAGGAAATTTTGGTCAGTCTCAAGAACGTAACAGAACCAACACTTCCCAGGGAAACAGAAAATGTGAAAGTATTGAGGAAAGAGAGATAAAATACAGGTTTCAGTGACCCACCCCCCGCGGCCCTGCTCCAGCCAGTCTACAGAGCACAATGGGGTCAGTGAGGAGATGGTCAGTTCTCACAATAAACAGCCAGTAAGGCTGGTGCTTTTTATCGATGCTAAAAGAACTCAGACGCTTCCTGCTATTTAAACAAGGTCCATTTTTCTTTCAAAGAACAGGAAAAGCCACAAGAGATTCCCACAGCGCCAGCAATAAGCCTGCTACTCCTGTACTGGGAACTTAAGAGCCCGAATGGAGAAGGGAGAGAGAAGACATAAGGTGCTATCCAGCTTCTTTCACTCTTGTACCCACCTCCTGCCTGGGCCTCTGCGGTTTCCATGACCTGCTGGATTCAACCCCTCTACTCCCACTAGCCTTCCGTATACATCTGGGTTCCCCTTATATTCAAACAACTTACCTTTATCCATGCTTGTATGTGTTCTAGGTCAGCTGTGAGCCCATATACACTACCACGCTCATTGACCTAAGAAGGCATCTTCCAGTCCAGGCACCCCCAAGGCTACTAACAGGTTGACCTGTAGCCCCTTGACCCTTCACAAAGTTAACAATAAATGGGAAAACCAGGCTGTAAACACTGGAAGCCGGTTATCTCTTAGGAAGAGCGAATTCTCCCTTCTGAACGCTTACCGGAGCTCTAACCTACTTCCACTACACGCCAGTAAGATGGGTACAATCTCAGTGTCAGACTCCGGACAACTGAAACTAACAGTGTTGCCCAAGTGTGTCAGCAGGTGTAAGGAAAGAACATGAGCCTATAAACCATTTCTGTTCAATTTCCTTAAAAGCAGTCTCACTAAAGCAAAGATGAAAACCCAGTTTCCTTCCAACCCTGGACCTTGACCCTAGGGGGTCTGGGAATCTGCTAGCATTTTGGCACAAAACGCTGTTTTTCCTCTCATTATCATTCAGATCTCGAGTGCTTCGTGCAGGACACTGTTTATGCTACTTAAGCTGGGCTTTCTGTAGAGTGACGACATTCTCATTCATTCCAATGGCCATGGCACAAGACAACCTTATGTACTCAACTTGGCCTAAAGCCCTTCTTGGAGGTTTGTTTTTTTTCCCTTTTAAAGAATGGTGTTCCTTTCTCAGCTGTAAGCTCACCAAAGCACAGTATTTAAGCACAAATCTCGAAAACATTTCTCTCTCCACTCAAGTCACAAGTTACTTAAGCATTCTTACCTGTATGTTACCAAATGAGGGTGGGAAAAAAAGGAAAAGGCAAAGGAAGAAGTAGAAACCTCAAGAGCTTTGAATTCCGAGTGTCTGAAATCACCACCTAGAATACCTCATTGGTTCTCCCCCGCCAAGGCTGGGAATATATTCCAAGAAGACAGAGGACTCACCTGGAATCCTGATGAAAGACCAGCCGTTCTGAGGCCTGATGCTCCACAGTCCTCCGGCTGGCTCTGGGAAGAACTGGGAGCGCCGATTTAGCCAGTCTGCAGCCAGTTCAGGGGCCCCATTCAACAAACACTGCCTGGCTGCCAGACTCCCTCCTTCCTTCAGCACGCGCCGCTCGTACTCCGCACTTCGGTCATTGCAGTAAGAATCCAACGGCACCGCGGTGACCTGCCGTGAGAGATACACGTGAGTGGCCCTTTCACATCTTACACATAATAAGCTTTCTGAACCTCAAATTTGAAATCAGACTAATGTGGATAACTCTGAGGCTAGTGGTTTTAAATGACCCTGGTTCTGACAAAGTGAGCTGTCCCTAAAACTGACTCAGTAAGCTTCCCCAGGTGAAAGGCCAATCTCTTATAACACAAACCTGCAAACAAACTAAAGATCCAAAGAGCTGAAGTTTGCAGATGAACTGGGAAACCAGGTTAGGAATAATACTGTTTTATCTATCTACTGATGAGTCGACTGATCGACCAACTGACCGTCCTACCTACTCATGTATCTAATACATCTTTCCACTTGGCCACTTCCCTGCATTTTTGGACACTGCTTCTGGCAAAGATCTATTAGCCATACAGAGGATAGTGATGCCAGAAAAAGAGCTAGTCAGTCATCGTGAAAAAATCTGAAGAGTATTTAGTTTTGAAGCTATCTTCAATGTTTTTGTAGCAAAGCACTTCTTTCTGCTCTTCCTTAACCAGACTGCTGACTGACAAACCTAGTGGGAAGAAAGATTAAAGACCCTTCTTTCTGGCTATAAGCTTGGGGGAGTAGCAGATGTATTTCCTACAAGGGCAGAGTCTACCCACCAATTTTCTCTCACCACAAGGTGCAGCCCAGTAACAGTCAAATGTTGAACACCTCCTGCCCCCCGCAATGGAGTACAGGACTCCTGCCAATTTAGAAACATGGTCTTTATCCTTCTCCGGCTATCTGGGTTTATTTGTACTCTAATAAGTAGCTGTGTTCAGATGGCTGTGAAATCATTTGATAAGGAGCTTGGTGAAGATGACAAGGCTACCTCTCGTTAAAATCTGGAGGCTGTGATTATCTGCCAAGCCCAGGTTGAAAAAATGCTAAAAGTGCATTAGAATGAGTAAATTGCTTAGAAGAACGTTGGAATTAGACCGATAAGGAGAAACTGAGTAAATGGTGCAAGGGCAGAGGTGAGGGAGAAATTAGAGCATAAAACACTGGTAGTACAACTCCTATGTAGGTAGTTCTATTACTTCTTAGGGAAACCCTGGTGGCGCAGTGCTTAAGAGCTCAGCTGCTAACCAAAAGGTCGGCAGCTCAAATCCACCAGGCGCTCCTTGGAAACTCTATGAGGCAGTTCTACTCTGTCCTATAGGGTTGCTATGAGTCGGAATCGACTCAACAGCAACATTTTTTTTTTTTTTTTTATTTCTTAGAAGTCAGGCATTTCAGAAGATCCCTCTATCCTGCTGTTAATTTTTCAATTTTCATACCAATCCATGTTTAAGGCAATGGTTCTCAAGTTTTTATATGCACAAGAACCTCTCTGGGAGTTGGTCAAAAGTGCAAATTTTGTCCAGAAGGTCTAAGGAAGGGCCAATAGGTCTGTATTTTTAACAAGTATCCCAAGACCTCAAGCCACATCTTGAAAAATACTGCCTTGGGGTTTATAAACAGTCAGTCAGCTGTCTATAGAGACTATGGTGTTGCAGATGCTTCTGTTGGGGACAAGATGATACCAAGAACAGAGAAACAGCATCATCCAGCAACAGCCAGAGAACTCACTGCTCTGGGTTGCAGATGACGCTGAATTGGGTTTGCTAGGGAGCAGTGCCATCTATGGCCCATATGCAAAACTACAGAGGGTCACAGCAAACTGGGCTCCTGAAGCTCCAAAACCCAGACAGGCTCACCACAGAAATCAGTTTATCAGACAGTACTTGGGGCAGTTTTAGATAATCTCATACCACCTTTACCCTTTCCACAAGGAGTTTATTCTCTTGCTTCCAAGTTATTTATTATTTCCATTGAAACTTGAACACATGCAAATAAAGACTGAAAAACAGCTGGATAAAAATTGGGTCTCCTCCTGCTATGGTTTATCCTAGTGGTTGCCCTGCAGATCCCGGCCAGAGCAGACACCTTCAACTAGGATGTGAGTCCCAGAATCTCACAATCAACAGCAGCTACGCTTCCATAAAGACAGCTAAAGAACCAGCGGTCTGGACTACTGAAGTATGGCCAGTTCTGTATATCCCAAAGAGCAGGCGCTCTTGCATGAGCAAAGTATATTTAGTCTTTTCTAATGAAAGGCTCATGCTGACCAATTTTACATTCAAAGATAACGGCTTCGATGTATTATTTTTTTTTGTAAAAAAGTAGAACTCATATTGAAATTGTTTATAGACATAAAGACTTTGGACCCGTAGCCTCAGGATCAAAAACCAAAAGCTAGAGACTCAGCGTGAGGAATGGGGAGAAAAGTAACACAGAGAAGAAAGGTCTTCCTGTCTGTGACTCTCTTCTAGGCACTCTCTATACAGTTTTGAAACAAAACAACTTTTTCCAGCTATAAACTTTCACTTGCTTTTCAATGTTCCTTTTGCTGACATCTTTCCAAGTCTAGGGTTGAATACTTGGAGGTCTGCAAGACACATTTCTCAGTGAAATATTTTTTAATGTTTCGATAAGCTTCTTTGGCCAAGAGCCCTGGATCAAGATAGATGCAGGATCATAGAATATCATGCAGTAAGTACGTAAGCAGTGTACTAATGAGGTCCAAAAGCGGGGGAAAGAGTCCACTTCTGCTTAGAATAAATCCTGCTTTTCAAGCCAGCTCTATCCTAAACAGCCTCCACGTGTTCGGCTAACCCCAGTGGCTTTCCTGATTGCTTCAAAGCCGGTGAGATGAAGCATGGCATGACATTCTTCCCTCCTGCAAATGGAAATCCATGCTCCCTTTAGCCCTACGTGAGCTAGCCCCCGCTGCTCGCTTCATTAACCTCCTAAACCCCAGTACCTTCACGGGCTGTCTCCTCAGGCATTCCCTGCGTCCGTCCCAAGGAGACGCGTATTCCTGCCCTAGCTTAGGAAGCGGAACCGCTCCAAGCGCTGCAGTTTTTGCTAAGATGAATTCCCAGGGTCTTAGTTTATTAACCCTATAGAAGCATTTCCTCAGCTAATATGAAAATAGCTCCTATCATTTCTTCCTTAGTGGCACAGTTCCTTCCGAACTGACTGTAAGTTTTCATAGTACATGACAGGGTAATTGTCTTAACTCAAGGCCAAGATTGAGGCTTCAAAGGTAAACAGTTTCTTGATCCCCATCACAGGTAAGTTAGAAAACCAATATAAGATAATGAATTCATCTCATGAAATGCTGCCTTGTTCACACTGCAGGCCTGGTGTGAAAGGTGAGAACTTGTGTGTATGAACTTCTCAGAGATGTTGAAACCTCTTCCGCCTGTCCTCGTAACATGGTATAGTTGCCCCATTTTCACGTTTAACATACACCATGTGAAGAAACTCTAAGACAAACATGGGTAGAGGGGCCAACAGGAAAGGTGGATGTGTGGGAGCAACCCTTCAGCCAAATGACAAAAGCCTTCTCCTGCTCCCTGCCTGCTGTCACACATTAATGGCTATTACGGTCTTCTCCAAGCTCCGGTTTACTGTTCTTTAGGAAAAGCGCAGCTCTAGGCAAGACAGACTCCGGCTCCTTTGAAAACAACAACGAAGAAGTACACTGGGGGTATGCATGTGTGAGTATGCTGGGACAGTGGCGCTGTTCATGAGAGTTGGGAGCTCTGGCTGGTAACAATGGAAAATTTTTATGTCCATAAATGAATTATGGTCTCAGGTAGTTCACTTTTTAGTGGCTCTATAAAACAAGGGGAATCTAAGAAGTAAACGTGTCTTGACAACTCTTACTCAGAGATCGAGACTTCTTATTCGGCCTGTCTGTACACACAGATCAGAGCAAGAGAATGAGAACAAAGTCACACAGGCAGCTACGAAGCTGCAGGCTGCCTTCTACGGAAGCACTCGGCGCTACACGCACCCCAGAAAAAGTGCACTTTCCTGCATCAAGTTCAGCTTCTAAACCAAGAACGCTCTGGGAGAGCAGGACACATTAAAAATCCAAATAATTTCTGGATAGCCAACAGAAACCAAACAAAGCTGACGGTGGCAAAGGAATCAAGTTCACGTAGCACAGGATCAGCAGAAAGAACTCTAGGCAAGTAGGAGTCAATGGGACTCAATACTATTATCCCATTTCCATTTAACATCTTTGTTTAGAGCCGCTCCCAAATTCTGTCCTCTGATAATAAAGTAATAAACCTAATAAAATGCAAGCTAATATAAATAATAATAGAAAAATATCAATAAGGAAGATTCAGAAGGCTCCTTTTGGAATAAAATTATGAAAATGGTAGACCTGCTAGGATGAGTGGAGAAAACAAGATAAAAACATAGGAGGGTGAGAAATATCAGCCTCTTAGAGCCTCCTGGCTAACTGAAAGCTGCCCCTCATGGCGAAAGGAAACCAGACGACAGAAATTTGTTTTGTTTTAACCACAGGCTGGCCACATCTCTATTCTGCCTCTCTCTTCACATACTTCTTCATGGATACAAGGAGCGTGCTTTTGCTTGGCTCTGATCAACAAGGATAGGAAAGGGGGTGGACAATGTAAGCAAAGTCACTAACCCCAGTGTGCCAAGGGAAGCCTCTGCAGTAATGCTGTCAGCAATCACAGACGCACCCTGTTTTGATCTATGGCGCCTTAGGAAGGAGCCAAACAGCTTTTCAAAGCTGAAGCTGCCAAAGAAGATTACTCCCAATCTGCAAACAAGACTAATGAATGCGGAATAAGATGCCAGAGTCACGGTTCAGGTGGGGCATACCTGAGAACCACAGTCCAGGCAGACGTGCTTGGGAAAGCTAGGAAACATCGGACTGAGACGTTTCTTGATGTTGGAGCGTTACGTTTCCTTTTGTTATTTGGAGACTGTACTGAGGCGATAAGGCCAGATCAAATCTCTTCCTCAATCTGGCTCCCTTCTATGAAAAACCCTCAAAAACCTCAATGTGGATGACAAACAGCTCCCCCTCCTTTTGAAATATTCCACTGCCCCTGACTTGGCTGCTGGGTGATAATCAACCTGACAGATGGCTTGTCTGCATTGTAGTGTAGAGACCCTGACTAAATGAGAGGAACTAGACGGGAGAAACGTGGCAGGGAAAGAAGCCACTCACATCCACCACACAACTATTCTCCAACAAACGTAAAGGAACAAGTGTTGTCTTGGGAAGGCCAAGACTGTAGATGTTCTCCTTTTTAAGTACTGAGGGTTTACATACTTCTCAGGGTCCAAATAGCTTAATACAGTTCTGTTTACGAAACGGATCCCTTGAAAATTGGTTTATTTCTTTAAATACTATCTACTTTGATCTTCCCTCCCACGGCACTTACCCGTGGGCTGGCCACACACAAAAAAGACGGCAGCTCAGTGAGCAGGCAGCAACGAAGCGAGGCGGCAGCTCTCCGCTGGTGGATGACCTGGTCTGAGTAGCCACTCACTGCCGTACAGTGGCTGCTGAAAACAAGGGACTGCAAAACAGAAACACGAGTTAATGCCATCGACAATTAGATCTGAAGGATGCAAAACGGACGAATGCCACGTATTAAACACCTGACTTAAAGACTTTTTTCCTATAATTGTGAATACTATTATTTCCAACAAATAATTAACCACTAATTAGAACCAGTATATAATATAGTCAAGGCCCATGGCAATTTCAAAATGTGGTTTTATTAATGTACTTGAAGCAAGTGTCATTTCTACTCTACCTTTTTATGAAAGAGATACTGATAATTATAAATACGCACACCAAAACTTTCATTAGACAAAACTGTGTGTGTGTGTGTGTATGTGAGGGAAATTCTGGTTCACTTATGGTTTACTGCAGATGTAATCTCATGTCTTCAGTTAAAAACAATGACCAATGACCAACAACATTTCGTTCTTCAATTTTCTTTAAAGCAGATCTATTCTGCATCACGTGTGTGTACCAACATAGTACAATACAGTTTTAGCAAGGTTACTCTTCTAGTTTATTGTGGGCATCAATACAAGCGGTCAGGAAGAGAAAACAAAATCATTAGTTCCTCTACCTGACTACCATTTTAAAAATATAAATTCTTCATTTATATTACTGTGTCAAAAATACATAGTAATAGACTTCACAGTTGGTGTTCAAAGATTCAGCTTACAGCCATTCATCTGAAAGATTTTATATCTGGAATGTTCACGTACAAAGAATTCCTCTGTGGATCAGGGTGTTTCTGTATCAGAGATGCAGAAGTTCTTCTTCAGGGCCGTGTTAGACATTTTACCCCTGTATATTCTATTTCCCTTTCAAGTGTTCCCTAATTTTACCTTTGGATCTTCATTCTTGATTACCTCACTTATTTGTTTTACTGGTTTCTCAAATAAAGCAGGTTGATCTATGCAAGAAGATGACACACAAGGCAGTCTAACTCGTACATTCTTGTAAGGTCAAGAAAACAAACTGCAATATCAGAACATAACCAGGACCTTCTGCAGGAGAAGAAGTTATGATTCTGGTACCCAGAGCTTCCAGAACCAAACCTCTTCAAGATTTCTTTGCTCAACACATTATCCCGCTCCACTCATCCCGGACTGTTTTACATTGGGTTTCAATCTTTCCCTGAAGTAAATGGGTTCTTCAGGATCAAAGTTTAAGAGAAGGCATCTCCAATTGTCTAGTAGGACATTTATAACATTATCTGCTTCCATGAAGCAATCAGCATCTTCTAAATAATAGTCACGAAAAAACGGAAAGGCTTTAACTGTTTTCCAGTATAGCTGGGTTCTGTCTTCACTGGTTTCTAACCCCATAGTATGGGAGTCTTTAGGAAACTTTGTTACAATGCTGGGCCCATGTCTTTGATGTGTTTGGTTTCTTTTTCTAGATGCTGAGGCCCATCTTACCCAGAAAAGAATTTTAACCCGAGTTTTTCAGCAACATTGCGTGTTCTCATCTTCATACTGGTTGGCACCTACTTTAAGTTCATCTGTCCCTCTATCTTTATGTCCATTGTTATCTGAGTGCTCAGTATGAGGATCATTATGAAGATTATTAGGCTGGTGTCATCCTGCTCTTCAAATACTGAATAGCTAGGAAAGTTACCAAAAAAAAAAAAAAAAAAAAAAAAACACAACAACAAAAAAGTCCTATTGCTGATCCACAAATAAAGGTAAAAATTTTAGCTAAATTTTTTGTTTCCCAAAAGTACATTTCTGAGATCAGCAGTGGCTCCTCTTGCCCCTCCTGTGAGTAGGGAGAGGAGACAACACAAATCTGGCAGCCGGTGCTCCTCTCAGCCAGCTGCAGACTCAGTTAAGTCCTGCTAGCTGAGCTGGGGAATCCACTGCCACCCAGACCACGGCTGAGCAGGGGGCTGCAGGAGCAGCAGTAACTGATGAAAAGGCTTTTAAATTCTTTACTGACTTGTAAAGAGCAGAACCTAAATAATGCCTGCGAGAAATCTCTTCAAGTCATCCTCATTTTGAGTATTCTGAAATTGCAAAATTCAGCAGAAGACTGCTTCTTACTTCATCCTGAGAGTATAAAGATAGAAGATGAAAGAATCAACATTTCCTTCAATTATTCTCTTCAACACTGTAGTCATCACTAAGAAAGGGGTATAAAAGTCACTGTAGGAAGTCCTCTTATGTTATTTGTGACAGTATGTGATTTGTGATTCTTGTTAGGTGCTGTTGAGTCAGTTCTGACTCATGGCAACCCTACGTACAATAGAATGAAACACTGCTTGGTCCTGCGCCATCCTCACAATTGTTGCTATGTTTGAGCCCATTGTTGCAGCTGCTATGTCAATCCATCTCGTTGAGGGTCTTCCTTTTTCTCACTGACCCTCTACTTTACCAAGCATGATGTCCTTCTCCAGGGGCTGGTACCTCCATATAACATGTCCAAAGCAGATGAGATGAAGTCTTGCCATCCTTGCCGCTAAGGAGCATCCTGGCTGTACTTCTTCCAAGACAGATTTGTTTGTTCTTCTGGAAGTCCACGGTATATTCAATATTCTTCGCCAACACCACAATGCAAAGGCATCAATTCTTCTTCGGTCTTCCTTATTCATTGTCCAGCTTTCACAGGCATGTGAAGCGAATGAAAGTACCATGGCTTGAGTCAGGTGCATCTTAGTCCTCAAGGTGACGTCTTTGCTTTTTAACACTTTAATGGGGTGTTTTGCAGCAGATTTGCCCAATGCAATATGTTGTTTGATTTCCTGACTGCTGCTTCCATGGGTGTTGACTGTGGATCCAAGTAAAATGAAATTCTTGACAACTTCAGTATTTTCTCCATTTATCATGATGTTGCTTACTGGTCCAGGTATGAAGATTTTTGTTTTATGTTGAGGTGTAATCCATAGTGAAGGCTGCAGTCTTTGATCTTCATCAGTAAGTGCTTCAAGTCCTCTTCACTTTCAGTAACAAGGTTGTATCATCTGCATTTCGCAGGTTGTTAACGACTCTTCCTCCAATCTTGATGCCTTGTTCTTCTTCATACAGGCCCGCTTCTTGGATTATTTGCTCAGTATACAGATTGTGATATCCTTCTGGAGAAAGTCTGCCTATTGATAATTCTATTTGGTTAATAGGTTTTTTATATAAACTAGGTTAAGACTGAGTTCTCAATGGAAGTCAAGGTGATTTGTAGCTTTCTGAATTCCAGATTAAAAAAATAATAATTCACTAGTTCAAAATGCTCAACATACTGCCTTAGCTTTAGAAAAACTCTGACTACCCCCAGAACATTTTATTCAATAAACACCTTTCTAGATTTTCTTTTAACACTGGTTCCACCAAATCTTCCTTAGTACAGGTGGTCCTTGGAAATCTAGCTTTACGTGACAAAATGAGCTGTTAGACATTGCTAGATCCAGAAAACTTTAATGTTTGAAACAGAAGAAGACAGAGGACACGCTAAACCCCACTGTGTAGGATGCTTGGGGGTAGGAATAGAGAAGAAAGTTCATTGCTTCTTCAGTTTGTTTTGGCCAAAACCAAATTAGAAAAACAGAAACAGAATATTACACCGCGGGTGGTGTGACTGGGTTATAATGCAGTCACAGCTTTTGCTATGCTGCTGTCCCTTTCTCATGCTCTTGAATGTCTCAATACCCTGTAGGCACTGGCAGCTGTGTGTGTCTTGCTGCCAATACTACAATGTGCACATAGTAGCAAAGTTAGCTTTTTGTAAATAGTCTTTTGGCACCATGTAAAGGTCTCAAGTGAAAATAAGTAGGCCAGGATGTCAGACCCCACAGCTGCACACTCTTTGCCACAGTATAGCACAGAAAACACACCCCTGTTTTCCCCTCAGATACTGGGCCCATGCTTTGTTCTCCATGTCTTGTTTAAAATTAAAAAAAAATACTTATGTTAATATTAGGTCTTCATCATTTAGAAACTCATTTTCAGCTTCTGTTCTTAAGGAACATGTCAAACTTAGATACAGAGTAAAGGTCTCACTTTAAATGAAAGGCAGCAGTGTTTACAGATCAAATGTCAGACTACACGAATTCTATTTTCACAGATATTTTAAGTGACCAAACAAAAAGGAGGAAAATAAAATACAGAAAAACCCTGAACACAATGGCTTCCCAGAGCTTTCCACAAGGGGCGTTGGCAGCTCTCACGATCTCAGGAAATGATGATAGATACAGATACTGTAGCTGAAAATTAACACTTAGCGGAAGAGTTTTCAAAAACTTCCTGTTTGGGGATTCTTTATCAATAGCCAGTTAATAGGGAATAATGTTTAAAGTTTAAATACACACCACTTTTTTAAAGAATAATTCTTTAAGTTTAGAGCCTACTGTATATTTTGAATTGCAAAATCCGAAATGTCTTCAATTTCTGAGCTACTTGACTCACTGGAGTTGTAGAATATCTAAAGCTTTCAACATATATCATGCCTAAGTAGACCATTACCATGACAACAGCTTCACTGCTGAGCCCTGGTAGTGCAGTGGTTCAGAGCTCGGCTGCTAACAGAGCTACTCCTTGAAAAACCCTATGGGGCAGTTCTATCCTGTCCTATAGGGTCAGTATGGGTCGGAACTGACTCGACGGCAACAGGTTTGGTTTTTTTTTAAACTAGGAGCTGGAATCAATACTGGTGCTCTGTTTCTGCAACCATCAATTTTAACGTGACATTTAATTGGATATAGTCTAAAATCTGTTCTGTCCCCAGGACAGATGACTAAGTGGCATATGGAACTAAAGGTTCTGGTTTTTGTCTGTATTCTTAACAACAACAACGAAAGATTAAGGTTCCCACGTGAGACTCGCACTCCTCACTCCACGGCAGCAGGATGAGAAAGGACTTCTGGCCAGAGCAGCCTGGGGAGGAGGGTGAGGTAGCAGTGGGTAAGAATGAATTTATGAAGGTTCTGAGCTAAATACATATTCCTTCCTGAAATTTTCCCCAGTAAAACAGGGTAGAACACAATGAAATTTAAGTGGAACATAGTGAACCAAGCTGTCTTTTATTACACAAGAATCACAAGATACGGAAATTATCAGAAAAGCATTCACGCTAAGTAAGAGATCTTAAAAAAGATCCTAAACTTTGATTAAAACGTCCATAAGTGTCAACTGATTTGTGCCCTTAGTCTGTTCCTTGATGTTTATGTACATCCCGAAGCTAGGAATATGAGAATGTTACTTCCTTGAACTCTGTATTATAGAATTCTATAACACAGAATTCAAATTTGACATTTACTGTAGGGTGAGAGCAAGGGTTTTATAGCTACAACGGGAAAAAAAGAACTTCTCGCTGTCCAGATACATTCATATCTATGAGGGCATGGGGGGATTGGATTAGATGGCTGAATATAGCTCAGGTAGTATGGGATCTGAAATTGCTTGCCAAGAACAAGAAGACAACAAGTAGCTAAGCCAACACTCATTATTTGTCTCCTCGGAGAAATTAAGAACAAGCTATATTTAGGATACTGGCTGCTGGCACAATACCTACTATTCTTTTTTAAAAAAATTTTACTGTGGCAAAAATATGTAACAAAAAGTTCGGCATTTTAACCACTTTTTACGTGACATTAATTACATAACCCCAAACAGAAACTGAGTACCCGCTTCAGCAATAACTCCTGTTCCCTCCTCCCTTCTACCCCTGATAACCACTAATTAACTTCTGTCTCTATGCATTTGCCTAATGTAGATATTCCATATAAGCGGTATCATACAATATTTGTCCTTTTGTGTCTGACTTACTTCACTCATCCAAATGTTTTTAAGGTTCATCCATGCCATACCACGTACCAGAATTTTATTTGCCTTTATAGCTGATTAATATTCCATGGATGAATACAGCACAATTTGCTTATCCATTCATTTGTTGGTGGATACTTGGGTTGTTTCCACCTTTTGGCAATTTTGAATAATGCGGCAATGAACACTAGTGTACAAGTATCTGTTTGAGTCCAATACCTATTATTCTTTATAAAACAAATAAAGGCACAGAAGGGAACAGAAGGAAGGATTTTCAGCCTAAGAGAACAAAGTTGAATATGGGAAAATTAATTCATAGCTAATGTGGTTAACTTATTTGCCTTTCCATATAAACTGGTTTGTCAATATCCACAAAATAACTTGCTGGGATTTTGACTGGGATTACTCTGAATCTACAGATCAAGTTAGGAAGAAATGACATCTTAATAATATTAAATCTGCCTATCCATGAACACAGAATATTTTTCGATTTATTTAGATCTTTGATTTCTTTCAACAGTCTAATTGTTTTTCTCATACAGATCTTGCCCATATTTTATTAGATATTACCTAAGTACTTAAAAAATTTTTCATGCTAAGGTAAATGGTGTGTTTTTAATTTCAAAATCTAATTGTTCACTGCAGGTATCTAGGAAAGCAATTGACTTTTGTAGATTAACCTTGTGTCCTGCAACTTTGTTATGATCACTTACTAGTGTCAGGATTTTTTTTTTCCTCAATTCTTAGGGATTTTTTTTACACAGACAATCATATCATCTGGGAAGATACTGTTTGAATTTTATGAGAGATACAATCTTGACACTCCCTTCAAATTTTAGGTTGTTCTTTTCTCTCAGGCCTACATGTCTGAGAATAAGCTCAAACTTTAAAGACTGATCTGGGACATGAAATCTGGGTTCAACTTACATGTTCTTGCATCAAAACCTTAAAACATAATTTGTGTTCATTTTGCATATTAAAATAAGGCTACTCCACCTCCTAGTACTACAAAAGAAAGAAGAACAAAGAGCTGGAGAAACTGTCTCTTCTGCATTGTATTTACAAATAACCAAAGTTACATAATTAGAGCTAAGCTGCCAGATCAGATGAAGACGCAAGATACAGAACACAGCTTGCAATGAAACAAATCTTGCTCACAAAAAGCTTGTGAGCAGTGAGTCCCTGTTGAAGATGAAAGCCAGATATTACACTGTAGTTTTTCCCCAGCTGACATTTGCTGAGGCTAATAAAACTGTGAACAGAAACAGTGACACTGAGAGCAGGAAGAGAGATTCCAAAATCCTTTCCAGTTTAAGAACTTCCATGATGCCATAGTCAAAGCCCATTTACAACCTACGCCAAAATTTCAGAACAGAGAATACCAAAACATTCTTTATAATTAAATAGCTAATATGATGGCATCAGACTGACAGAAAGGGAACGCAGTGGTTTTAAGATAGGTCCACAAATTCTTTGATACTCCCTCCTTCAAAAGGTGTAGCCTAAATTCCCCTCCTTTTGAGTGTGGGCTGGGCTTGTTGTGCTTGTGTGCCATCAAGTTGATTCTGACTCACAGTCACCCTACAGGATGACAGAACAGAACTGCCCCACAGGGTTTCCTAGGCTGTAATCTTTATGGGAGCAGACAGCCAGGTCTTTTCTCCCGCAGAGCCGCTGGTCATAAAAGGCACTGTGGCTTCCTCCCTGTGCTCTCTCTTAGCTCACTCACTCTGGGAAAAGCCAGCTGCCAAGCCGCAAGGACACTCAAGCAGCCCTATGAAGAAGTCCATGTAGTAAGGCACCAAGGCCTCCTGCAGAAGCCAGCCCGAACTTGTCAGGCATGGAAGTGAGCTACTTGGGAAGCAGATCTTACAGCCCCAGCGAAGCTTTCAGATAACTGCAACCCTAGCTGGTATCTTGACTGCAACTGTCCAGAATAGTGTCACTGCCCTAAAAATCCCCTGTACTTCACTTATTCCTCCTTCACTACCTTCCCCAGAACCTCTGACGTTGTTACTCTCTACAGTTTTGTCTTTCCCAAACGTCGTATGTTATTGTTAGGGGCCGTCAAGTCAAATTTGACTCATAGCGACCCCCTGTGACAGAGTAGAGCTGCCCCGCAGGGTTTTCTAGGCTGCAATTCTTACAGAAGCAGATTGCCAGGTCTTTCTCCCATGGAGCTGCTGGGCGGGTTCAAACCGCCAACCTTTTCAGATAGCAGCTGAGAGCTTAACTGTTGCGCCACCAGGGCTCCTTCTAGAATGTCATATAGCTGGACTACATAGTAATATAGGAGCCCTGGTGGCACAGTAGTTAAGAGTTCAGCTGCTAACCAGAAGGTTGGCAGTTCCAACGCACAAGTCCTTGGAAACCCTATGGGGCAGTTTTACTCTGACCTACAGGGTCGCTGAGCTGGAATCGACTCGACAGCAACAGGTTTGGTGTTTTTTTTTTTAAATATAGTATGCAGGTTTTCAGACTGGCTTCTTTCACTTAGCAATGTGCATTTAAGGTTCCGCCGTGCTTGTTGTGTGCGTTGACAATACAGGGGAAACTAGCACAACTTGTACAAGGAAAGGTCATGGAAGCCCCATAGACACATCCAAACTCCCTGAGGGACTGAACTGCTGGGCGGAGGGCTGTGGGGACCATGGTCTCAGGGAACATCTAGTTCAACTGGCGTAACAGTTTATAAAGACAATGTTCTACATTCTACCTTGGTGAGTAGTGTCTGGGGTCTTAAAAGCCTGTGAGCGGCCATCTAAGATACTCCGCTGGTCTCATCCCTTCGGGAGCAAGGGAGAATGAAGAGAACAGGATACAAGGAAAAGATTAGTCCAAAGGACTAATGGACCACAGCTACCAAGGCCTCCACCAGACTGAGTCCAGTACAGCTAGATGGTGCCTGGCTACCACCGCTGACTGCTCTGACCAGGATCACAACAGAGGGTTCTGGACAGAGCTGGAGAAGGATGTAGAGCAGAATTCTAACTCACAAAAAAACACCAGATTTACTGGCCTAAAAGAGACTGGAGAAACCCCGAGAGTAGGGCCCCAGACACCCTTTTAGCTCAGTGGTGAAGTCACCTCCGAGGTTCACCGTTCAGCCTGGGAGTGGACAGCCCTGTAAAACCAAATGGGACTAATGAGGTACAGTAGTCCAGTGACAAGGGCCAGAAGGCAGAAGGGGACAAGGAAGCTGGTGATGGGGAACCCAAGGTTGAGTAAGGATATTGTTGACATGTTGTGAGATTGTTAACCATTGTCATAGGGCAACATGTGTAGTTAACTGCTAAATGAGAAACTGTTTTGTTCTGTAAGCCTTCATCTTAAGTGAGAACAGCAGCACAACTGGAAGAGCGCAGTCAATGTCACTGAACTGTGCATGTAGAAATTTCTGAAATGGTGTATTTGGCTATGTGTACTTTCACCAAAACAAAAGGTTGAGAAGTTAGAGGGTTGACATGTTGTGGGGTTGTTAACCAATGTCATAAAACAATATGTGTACTACTGTTTCATGAGAAACTATTTGTTCTGTAAGCCTTCACCTGAAGTACAATAAAAAAAAAGGCAAAAAAAAAAAAAAAAAAAAAAAAAATGAGCACCACACCACCTCTAACCATTGTGCCAAGATCGCATTCTACCACTTGAGAGTCATTCAGTCAACAAGCTCTTCTGATAGACAAGCTCTACCCACTCAATTCCATTTGTCCATGGGGATCAACCAACTGAAAACTGCTTGAGAATTCTGATTTGAACGGCAGCTGTATGAAGAAGAAAAAGGAGTACTCTCTCCAGCAAACACTGCATCCTTCCCCAGGTTCTCCCCACTGTCACCATTTCCATATTTAACTGAGTGTCTCTTACTGTCCAGATCAGTAGTTTCCAAAGTAAGCATATGCATGCTTCATAATGTAAATAATATTAATGTTAGTAGATATGCATAATATATATGTATAAATTACATATATATATATATAAATAATATAATTGTAACTGTTACTTCCCTAATAAACCCCATAATTGTGAGTACTGACTGTGAGGTTCTGTGTAACCACTGCAACGAATTAGCAAACTCAGCAGAGCAGTAGAGAGTGCCATGGGAGGGACGGTTGGGGTCTGAATTGGTAAAGATGACGGAAGAGAGAAGGCGTGTCTGACCTCCGCTTCATAGGAATCAGCCTTGGGCTGTTGATCTTGATTTTCCATCCTCCTTGTGAAGTCAGAGGAGGTCAGAGGCCACCCCCGTGCCATTTTTATAATTCGGAACAACAACACAATAAGAAAAATATCATAGAAAATCAATAAATATAAATAAATAAATGCCACAGAGAAACAATCAAGGGACTTGAACAAATGTTTCGTAAGAGGTTATCCAGACCCCAGTGAGCATAAGAAAGGGTATCCAGTATCATTGTTTATGAGGGAAATACAATTTAAAACCACTATGAGAGACCACTACACAGAAGGGCTAAAGATGTTCCGGCAAGAATGTGGAGCAACTGGAACTCTCATACGATGTTAATGAGAGTAAAAACTGGTACAACTGCCTTAGAAAGCTGTTTGGCAGTGTCTGTTAAAGATGTATATACCCTATGACCCAGCAATTTTACTCCTAGATACCCCCCCCAAAAATGTGTATGAATATTCACTAAAAGGCATGTACAGTAATGTTCATAGCAGCACTATTTGTAATAACAAAAACTGGAAACAACCCAAATACTTGCCTACAGTAACTCTTGGGGGGATCAGAGAGGAAGAGTGGCTGGAAGTGGGCACAAAGGGGCTTCTGGAGTGGAGTTCTGGTCATGTTTTGTGAAAAGTCATCAAGCTGTATGTACAGTTATAATTTGTGCACTTTTCTGTACATATGTTAATATCTCAAAGGATAACAACAAAAAGGGCTTTAAAATATATTAATATATATTAAGAGTGCATTATGCCTATTTTTTCTCCCTGTTTCTGTAATCTACTTGGCTAGTCATCTACTAAAGAAGGAAAACAAATGGATCTGAGAGAATCACTTTTTCAGTATGGTTTTTTTTCCTATCCCCTCCAAGTTTTAAAGAGGACTCCACATTGATACACTGGCCCTTTTCTAATCTCTCAAGACTTTTCTTTTCCTTCCTGGCCTTCTAATTCACCATAAAAGTAACAGCAAATACTCCTCAGTATTTTTAGAATACTTACTTAAAATAGTAAGAATAGGTACAAGTCTGTTTTCTGTGAAAATAAAACAATTTTCTCTCTGATTTCACAGTAGTTGGAATCCTATGTAAGCAAAAGGGTCTCCTGTAAGATTTGTAATTGTATTAACAATACTAGAAATATTTTTGTAGACCCCAAAGGCAGAAATGAAGTCATACCAGGAATGAAAGGCCACAACTCACAGGCACAGGAATTTATGCCACGTAAAGCAATACAATGAAAAAGAACCCAAGATCTTGTATTTAAAACTAGTTGAAGAATTCAAACATCAGCACAATAGATAACAAATATTAAAGTCTCAGCACTGCTGTCCATATTTGATGGGTTATATTTTTTTTAAAGGCTCATTTTTATCAACCATATTTTTTTTAAAGCTGCCAATTTGCAGTATCAGAGTAGACTATGAAATTTGAAAGCCTGGCGTGTATGTGTACGCTAATATATAATGTCTGTCTTTACTACATACTCTTAACTAATGAATTTTGGAAATCTGTTCTAAAAGATTAGGTGTCTGAAATTTCCTTTTCTACTCTTAAGTGAAACAGACAAAACCTATGTTCTTGAGACAAATGTTTCTTAAATAAGAAAATTCATGGGTCCCCCAAAACACATTTAGAAGTCTGAAGAAACCAGTGTGAGAAACAGTGCACAGGCATGATAGTCTATTCTAACAAAGCCATTCTTGGGGGTTAGTTCCCATAATAAACTACTTGCTCATATTTGAATCAGTCGGTTCTTTCAAAGTTGCTTATCTTTATTTATGTTCCCTCTGAATCCAGGGATTTCACAGGCACGTGTCAAAATGTACTAAGGCATGGATGGACCTGCATTGCTAACTACACATCAGGGTAACTCTACAATGAAATGTGTAAACTGCTCTCTGACCAGCTTCTGGACGTGCTTCTCATATTCAGGAAGTGAGATTCCTTAAGTCCCCAAAGGTCCATTTCTTTCTTTGCTGACTATTAAAAAACCAGTACAGAATCTTTTACACGGTGATTCTCTTTATCTAGTCCTCTGGTTATTTTAATACTGCATGGTCACCCTGTGCTGTGTTTTTCAAACTGTAAGTTGCGTAGGCCAGGAAATCATTTCAGTAGGTTACAACCAATACTCTTAAGAAATTTAATAAAAGAAAATCAGAGTATACTGTATATGAGAGTATGCATTATTTTGTGAATATTTTGTTTTAAATATGTACGTATGTACGTATTTTTATGATGAGCTTTCAACTACCCATGGCCCACTGGCTCAATGCCTCTACATACATTCTAAACTACTACAAGAAAAATGTCTATCTACAATAAAGGGAATAAAATTAAAGCAGAAATAGAAGTGACTCTAACTTCAATTAAGTATACTTTCAACTGGACTAAACCAAAGCTAAGAAGTCTCTTGAATACAACCAAACACTTGGAGGGACAGAGTAGCAGGGGCGGGGGTCTGCGGACTATGCTTTCAAGGGACATCTAGGTCAATCAGCATAACAAAGTTTATTAAGAAATTGTTTTGCATCCCATTTTGGTGAGTGGCATCTGGGGTTTTAAAAGCTAGCAAGCAGCCACCGAAGATGCATCAATTGGTCCCAAGTCACCTGGAGTAAAGGAGAATGAAGAACACCACAGATACAAGGAAAGTATTAGCTCAAGAGACAGAAAGGGCCACATAAACCAGAGACTTCATCAGCCTGAGACCAGATGAACTAGATGGTGCCTGGCAGGGAACACAACAGACAGTCCCTGATGGAGCAGGAGAAAGGTGGGGTGCAGAACTCAAATTCTAGTAAAAAGACCAGACTTAACAGTTTGAGACTGGAGGGACCCCAGAAGACATGTCCCCTGGACTCTCTGTTAGCCCAAAACTAAAACCATTCCTGAGGTCAACTCTACAGCGAAGATTAGACTGGACTATGGGACATAAAACGATACTCAGGAAGAGTGTGCTTCTTGGCTCAAGTAGATACATGAGACTAAATGGGCGGCTCCTGTCCAGAGGCGAGATGAGAAGGCAGAGAGGGTCAGGAATTGGTTGAATGGACACGGGAAAGCCAGGGTGGAAAGGAGGAGTGTGCTGTCACAGTATAGGGAGAGCAACTAGGGTCACATAACAATGTGTGTATAAATTTTTATATGAGAGACTAACTTGAATTGTAGACTTTCACTTAAACTACAACAATTAAAACAAAAAAAAAAAACCACATGCACTAAACCGGAGGAAAAAAAAAGGATGCTTTCAGATCTCACTACTAATCTCCTTACAGCATATTGCTCACATCTGAATTTCTTAAGCAATTCATTAATTGCATATAAGGATCTTAGCAGGTACTCTGAACACACCACTGTATTTTCAGAAACAGAGAAGGATACAAGTAATAAGTGCTGCATATCTCCAAGTGTTAAACAAGATGCAGGCATAACAAATACCTGGGAGAATGATGCTTTCCTATACCAAAAACAGACATAGTAAACAAACTACATTACTAAATTTAGGGCTTAAGAGAAGGAATCAGTCTAAGGGAGGTTAAGGAATTCTTCATCAGAAGTACCAGTATTCTCAGTAGATGCATAAGAAACCTTTCACCAGTAGGAAGGCATCCTGCCACACTGACATTATTTTTAAAACGCTGGAATCTAACTCTATTTTCCTTTTGCATTATTGGTCCTATCTCCAGAGTCCAAAAAAGTACATGGACCATCAGCAATGCTCGAGAAACCAACCAAGAAAATGTAAGAGAACAGAATCAGCCAAAAAACATCCTACCTTCCAAACATTTTATCTAGCTAAAGGGATCTAACATACAGACTAAGTGTCATTCCTCTTCTTAAAACTCTCCAGTGTTACCCATTCTCATTCAGAATGAAAACCAAGTCCTCAGCAACGACCTATGAGGCCCCACATGATCTGGACCTACATCTCTGACCTCATTTCTTGTCACACTCACCCTTATTTACTCTGCAATAGCCAACAACTGTATGAAAAAGTGCTCCACCTCATTACTTTCCACGGACATACAATTTAAAACCACAGTGAGATGTCACACAAATTTATAAAAACAGCTACGATTAAATGATAATACCAAGTGTTAGAGAAAATGCACACTGGTAGTGGGAGTGTAAATTCGTAAAACCACTTTGGAAAAATGTTTGGGAGCAGCTATTAAAACTAAATATACATATACCTGATGATCCAGCAATTCCACTCCTGGATATAAACCCCAAAGAAATTACCTAGTGCTTACATCCACCAAAAGACATACACAAGAAAGTGCACAGCAGTTTTATTCATAATAATCACAAACTGGAAACAACCCAAATGTCCACCAATAGAACAGATAAATTATGGCTTATTCAGATAGCAGAACAGTTCACAACAATAAAAAGAACGAACTATTGCTATATGCAACACGGATAAATCTCACATACATAATATTGAGTAAAAGAAGCTAGACACAAAAGAGAACATATTGGATAATTCCATTTATATCAAGTTCAAAAACAGGCAAAAATAATCTTTAGTGATAGAAATAGAACAGTGATTACTTTTGTCTGTTTTGAACTAGAGGTATTAAATGGGGTACTGAAAACGTTCTGTATCATTTTTTTTGACTTGTGGTAAATACACAGGTAACAAACTTTTAGCCGTTTCAACAATCTTCACATGTACAGTTTAATGACATTAAATACGTTTATCAATTAAATAAATATGTTTCCCATGTTGTTCACGCAGGTATACATTTATGGAGCTATACAAATAAAATCTGTGCACATTCCTGTACGTAACCTGTAACTGAACTGGGACCTTTATGGCTGCATGAGGCCATCATTTACTTTATTACTACTTTTACTGAGTCAAAGAAAAGGGGGGTTTATGCAGAAATAATTGCTTACCTTTAACAAAGGGCAGCTGCAAAGGTTGGGAAAGGAGAGTGGAAAATTAACCCCAAGAAGGAAATCCTTGTTTCTCAGATATCTCTGCTGGCTCTCCCCTTCTGGCTCTCCCCAGGAGCGCAGTTGATGGAGCCTGTAGGAGGCTTTCAGAGACAGGAAAAGAGCTAACCATCTGAAACAAACCACAGCAGACACGCTTATTCAGTGCTCCACGGAGGCTGGCGGGTCGTTCGCAGCAGTGAGGAACCTTCCAAGGTCGTCTGTCATCACCATGTCTCTTTTGCCAAGTACTGAGCACTTTAGAAACAGCTGCCTCGTTCTTACTTTCAGATAAAGCCGTTTCACATTTCTGTCCCATAAATTCCGTCACTGGCACGACTTGATTTGCTGCTTGGTTTCTACGTGAGAAACCTAAAATCCTTGGTAAAGCTCCTCTCACTACTGAGGAATATTCAACTCTATCAGAAAAACTCTATCATAGAAAACATCTTTACATGAGGGAGACAGGCTGTCCTAATGAGGTCACTCTTTACTATAAACACAAAGTAATAAAATAAGTTAAAGCCATCACGTCAGAGAATAAGAACATAGGACTAAGTTGCCCAGAACAACGTTTAAACAAGTCTATGCTGCAATCACCAATAACTAAATGAATCACCAATCCCCTTTTGTCCTGTGGAAGCCAGTAAAACTGAAGACACTAACTAGAAATTAGAGGACTTGAACTGGCAGATATATGGGAGAGGAGTCCCAGTGGTTTTTATTGAAGGTATATCATGAAATGCCACACAACTGTCAAATTATAAAAGAAGCACTATTCTCCTATAAATAAATTTTATTCTTAACAACAGAAGAAGAATGAGAGCCTCTCTGAAATGATATGCCATAATATTCAGTATTTAACTTGACACTATTCATTCTCTGTCCCTGTTTATTTTCCTCAAACAATAAGCAAACTCCTCACCTGGCCAAAAGTCCCTGAAGCATGAGGTTTGCCATTTCTGCTGGAGATACATCAATAAATCGAAGGAAAGAGAAACAGCTTTCTTCGTTAACACCTGGAATGTCAAACAACAAAGTTAAATACAAAGCCAACGAAGAAGCAATACTCAAGTCTACTGAACTGCTGAAGTTATACCTAAAAACCAAAAGACATTTATATTCTAAAGAGTCCCACCTAGTCACTCTGATGGAAGCTACGGTCGTTATCTCTGTACTGCAATCACAGGTAGAAGAGGCAGGCCTATGAGATATGGCATACATAGGCCAGAGTAGAGTTGGTTCATCAATTACCTTTATGGCTTTTGGTTCCTTGGCTAACTGCCCTCTCTTCTTAACATGCCAGTACAAATAAAAAGAAAGAACAGAGAGACAGAAGTGAAAGATCCCCAACCTTGGCCTCAATACTTTGAACAATGTTCGAAGTTGAGTGTTCAAAGCTGAGTAGTTCCTTTTCTGAGGCTAAGGAGGAGGAAACCAAGTCCCTAGTTAATAACAGAGTCCTGCATTGACTTTGTCAAGTTTCAAGGGTAAGACACTCTTAAGAAGAGACAGGTGTAAAATGAAGATGTGGAAGGTCAATAAAACCATTTTCTATTGCTTCTTGTTAGAGCCACAAATCACAGAGCCTACAGATGAAGAGCGCTGGTGCCGTGGCTTAGCTAGTTAAAGCGCCTGTCTAGTAAACAGGAGATCCTGGGTTCGAATCCTAGCGGTGCCTCTACTCAGCTGCGAGGGACTCTTCCATTTGGAAACACTGGTGGCGTAGTGGTTAAGAGCTATGGCTGCTAACCAAAAGGTCGGCAGTTCGAATCGACCAGGTGCTTCTTAGAAACGCTACGGGGCAGTTCTACGCTGTCCTATACGGTCGCTATGAGTCAAAATCGATTGAATGGCAATGGGTTTTTTTTTTTTTTAATAGATAAAGATCACTAATTTACTTTAATCTTAGTAAGATTAAGACTTTATAAATAAAGGTCTAGCATGTAGGCAAAACCACTACTAGTTCCAAATCAGTTACTCATCAAAAGAAAAAGCACCCTGGTAAATCCTTGATATACCTTCCTTCCCAAAGATCAAGACACCTACCTTTTCTGTGAAAGAGAGACTGCTGGATATAGTCTGGTGCAAATGGAGAAAGAAGAACCCTTAACCACCTGCAAAATAAATCCAAACAAAATATAAATATTAGGAAGTTAACTAGACCAGAGGTTCCAAATTGAAGACAATCTTTTAGATTTGAACCTGTTTTTACCTTTAAGAGTTTAAAGTAGCTGCTGTCAAGTGACCAGGCAAAAATTGTGGCATAAATATCAGAAAGTAGTAATGCTTAATAAGGGTGTATGTATATAAGGAGATAATACAAGTTCCAGGCAGTCCCATTTTACTTCAGAGAACCACCACTCCAGCACTGCGAAGAATCATACACTATTTTAAGCAAAAAGCACGGCAGCTCAGGTCGACCTCCCCCTGCTCATCCAGGTAAGAATTAGCCTGGTGCTATCACAGACAAACAACTCTTAAAATTAAACCTTAGAAACATGTCTCAGTTTCAGTTCCATTAGGCTAAATATTGTTGATGATTATTTTGACGGTACTGTTTTCAAACCTTCTAATCCAGTGTTCTCAAACATGGGTGTGTGTAAGAATCCTCTGGGAGCTTGTTAAAAAATCCAGAAGCCAGGACCAACCTAACTCTGAGGTGTGGAGTGGAATGGATGTGGTCTCTAACGTATTACCTGTCACAACCACTTCACCTTCACCAAATCTGTATTCCTAACTCTGGAACGACTATGGAGTACTCTACTTCAACTCTCCAACAGCCTCAGAAGATAAACTTGATTATCTGAAATCCAATTAGTTATCTAACAAATGCTATTTCAAGGGCAAAATAAAGCACTTCTGACCATAAACACGGGTAATATACCAGCTGTCCACAAATGTCATATATTCATGTACACAGAACCAAGTCCTTGATTATACACCATGAACCAATTTCCATACTGGGGCAGAGACATTTGTCATTCTCTCTTGGTGTAAGTATACATATTTGCATACATGTGCACACTCCTAATTCAGAAAAGCTAAGAAAAGAAGATGATAACTGAAAGTGGACAGAGCCTTTAAGGCCATCAAATTAAACCCCTAACAGTGCTCAAATTCCCACCACAAGATCCCTCAACAACAACAGTTATCCACCCTTGGCTTAAATACCTCATTGGGAAACTCAGAAAACCTTTCACTAAATTTATGTACTAAGACACAAAAACCCAAATTACAAAAACATTAATATGGTTTCAAAAAATGAATAACCAAACCCATAGTGACCCTACAGGACAGAGCAGAGCTGCCCCATAGGGTTTCCACGGAGCGGCTGGTGGATTCGAACTGCCGACCTTTTGGTTTGCAGCCACAGCTCTTAACCTCTGCACCGCCAGGGCTTCTTCTTATGGTTAACAGACATTAAATTAATTAAAAACAGATAAACAGATTTACTCACCTGTCTCGTGAATGGTTGAAGACCCTGATCTGTCCATGACGGTACATAAACTTTGAAATGTGGTATGGCTTTAAGGAAATATGAAATGGAGACCATGTTTCTTGCCGTTCAAATAACTCTGGGTGATTACATACCTAAGGCAAAGAGAAATGGTAAGACAACATTCCCCAGTGCAGACAGCACTCTGTGAAATGATGGGGGATCTCAAATCCTGAATGTTTACCTTTGTGAATGTATGCTTTCCCATTTTCATCTCTTGTTAACAATACTGCTTTTATTAGTTCTTCCTACCATCATAACAACAACGGAGCACTGACATCCTTCATTTATTTGACATTCAGGATAGAGCCTTTCTTTTGAAGTGGGCTAATACAGTCAGCTAACTAAGCTCTCACCTTCCTGAACTGCATGACCAGGTTCATGAGGCTGCTGGTGGTGTTCTGTGCTTGCTGGGCAGAGCCCATAGAAGACTGCAGTAAATCCTCAATGGAGATTTTGTTCTTCAGTGCCTGATAGAGCAGCTTTTGTCGGCTGGTCAGTTGGCAGTACATTAGAATCTCAATCTGAAAATCAGTAAGAACAATTATATTTGGAAACATAGTTTGTAAGAAAGTTGAAAACACATGTAAACCAGATTACCGAGAAAATACACATATGTGAACTCGATTTCTCTATAAACCTGTGAATGGATAATCATACAGAAGATGTTCTTTCCTTGACCCTCTTCCCCTGTCACTTTACATGTTCTTCCTGGGCAATCTCTTTCATTTCCTATAGCACCAACCACCACAGTGACTTACAAAAACATATTTCCGAACATCGCAGCCCCATACTTTCAACTACCTACCATAACAGTGCCACTCAAGAGGGTTTATAGCAACTGCATATGTGACACAGAAGAAAAAAAACTTCTCTACAATTTATTAAATTGGTTAATGGCATTACCATTCACTCAGCTGCCCAAAGAGAAAATTCAGTCAGCTCTTATTTTTCTCTCTCCCTCGCACCTCATGTTCTATCATTTCCTAAATCGCTCAACTCAACTGGAAATTTACCTCTAACTACCCTCTTTAAAGTGTTCAAAAGCAAAGATGTCACTCTGAGGACTAAAGCATGCCTGACTCAAGCCATGGTATTTTTAATTGCCTCCTACGCGTGCAAAAGCTGGACAATGAATAAGGAAGAGCAAAGAAGAACTGACGCCTTTGAATTATGGTGTTGGTGAAGAATACTGAATATACCATGGATTGCCAAGAACAAGGAACAAGTCTGACTTGGAAGAAGTACAGCCGGAGTCCTCCTTGGAAGAGAAGATGACGAGACTTCGTTTTTTGTACTCTGGACATGTTATCAGGAGGGACTAGTCCCTGGAGAAGGACACCATGCTTGGTAAGGTAGAGGGTCAGCAAAAAAGAGGAAGACCCTCAACAAGATGGACTGACACAGTGGCTGTCAGCAATGGACTCAAACACAGCAACGACTGTGAGGATGGTGGACTGGGCAGTGTTTCGTTCTGTTGTACATACGGCTGAGTCGGAACCGAATCTATGGCACCTAACAATGACAACTCTTTCTGATCATTTACACAGCCCTAATGCAAGCCCCCATCACATCTAGTCTAGATTGCTATTATTTCTGGGTCTACCTGCCTCCAATCTCTCCTGGTTCTAATATACTTTCCACACAGATCTTATGAAGTAATTCAACCGCTGAAATATCTTCAATGGACACTACTGTCTTTAGTAAAAACACTGAAACTTCTCACTTAAGTATAGAAGATCTTCCATAATCTAACCTACCCTTATTGGCCCATCTCATTACCACCATGCCTTCCTAAACAGCTTAGCCAAAATGGTCTGAATGGTGTTTGCTAAACGTGCTACAGACTTGAACTCTACTCTACCTTTGTTCATGCTGGTCTTGTTGCCTGGCACCTCCTTTCCACCATGTTACCGTACTAAATGCCAAGTCATTATCTAAGACCTAGTTCACATGTCATTTCTGCTTTGATGCCTTCTCTAATCTTCCTTGGCAGAATTACTCCCTTATCTCTATTCCCATTATAGTTCATATAGACAATCCTTGTATCCTCTATCACACAATGTTATAGTTATTTATGTATTCACCTGCCTTGGAAGCTTGACTGAAGCCTAAAGGCTGTATGTTTATGTACCAGTGCTTGGCAGGCAAGAAGTGTTCAATAAATGCATATTTTTGACAGATAAACGATCAGAAACATTAAATGATATTTAAGAAATTTATACTCTGCACCATGCTACATCTTCTGATCATCTATTTATCACTAGATAACAGAAATTATGATATGCTATTATTTTTTCAAAACATTTTCTAATACAAAGGCCTCAAGGATTCACTTTTTAATAAAGTGTTTTCCTTCTATCAGGTACATCTGTGTCATACCGCTAGTTAAAACATTAGCCAGTTTCATGAAATAGTCATCAAGACTTAAAAAAAAAAAAATTCTGTTTAAGCACAAAACAAAGGTACACTTCTGCTCCTCTCTCTGAAGTAGATGTATAACCTCATTACAATCTTCCAAACAGAGTCATCAACTTCAAGGTGACTCAGCTTCCTGGACAGAGAAGAATCACCTGAAACTATCAAGAATCTGGCAAGACATCCTACAGGCAGACAGTAGAACTGTGAGAACAGGCGGAATCTGTGAAAGATGGGGGGAAACCCCCGAAGAACTGGGAACTCAAGAAAAAGAAGAAAGAAAAATGGGGGAAGGAATCACAGGTGACGGAAAATTACAGCAGTCTGGGAAGGATTCCAAAAAAGATATTTAGAAACCAAAATTACTGGCTTTGTATTAAATAAAGAGAAAAAACGTTACAACCTGAAGCACATTAAACTTCTAAATCTAACTTTCGGCAGAAATACAGGAGACGGGGATATGTTAGACACCATGACAACGATGCAACAGAGAACTGCAAGGGAGAAACAAGGGAAGGATTAAAGAACACTTACGAGACACACCACCCACACGCTACATGGGGGCCTTGCCTGGATCCTGATTTCAACAAACTTGTAACTTTAAAAAAGAAAGATACACACACAAAGGGATCTCTGAGTAATGAGCAGACATGTGATAATGTACTGTCATTAGTATCTTTTTTAGTAGGGGCGTTAATGGTTTGTGGTTATATACTTAAAAAAAAAGAAAGACGAAATATTTAGAGATAACAAGTGAAAATATTTACAAGTGACATGACATCTGGGATTTCCTTCAGAATAATCGGGGGTGGGGATGGTCATGAGTTGATCACTATTGAAGCCACGAGATGATGGGTACGAGGGAGTTCATTACAGCAGTCTCTCTACTTTTGTAATGTTTAAAATTCACCATAAAAAAAGTTTAAAACAACAAGAAGAAAAAATGCTACTTGACTGACTCATTGTAAGTACTCTGATGCACTCAAGTTTTAAAGGTCTTCTCTCAAACTCAACTAAACAGACATTCAGGGAATCTCTCCCCTCTCCCCTCCTGAGTCCTGAATCACTGTCTATTCACGCTCACCCTCACAAGGTCTTCTCTCCTTACCTTGTCAGACAGCTCATTTTCCACATCTTTCTTGATTCTCCTTAGCATAAACGGCTTCAGGATCATATGCAGGCGGGAGAGCTGATCTGAAATGCCAGGAGGCATTAATTTAACATAAACAACCAAACACAAATACCACGCCTCACGAAGCCCTCAGAACACCTTCTGACTCTACAACTCTCTGAGAGATTAGAACGTAATCTTTTTCCCAAGTAGGAGGAATCCAAGGAATGTAAATTTTCTACAGAACTTACTGCACAGTAAGTTAGGCAAATGCATTTGACTCTCATGTATTCAGTGTGAACCAACAAGGACCACTATATTTTCATTAGAATTCACTTTTACAGTGTTTCAGGTACATTCTATCAATAATGAGATTCTCATACAGGTCTAATGCAAGGTATCTGGGACTCCAAGTTATTACCCAAAAAAATCATCTTTCAAAGGGTGTCAACAAATTAACAATGTATAGTATAAGAAAAAACTTAAGGATTTTTCTAACAATAAGTAGATGTCACTTTATGGCTATGTAATAAGCACCTCAGAATTCTCTTAAAATCAGTCAGATATTATTCAACAAGTTTAAAAGTATTGATAAACAAGGTTAAAAAATGCTTACAACAGAAACAAATCCTAATATATATGGAAAATAACAAAATGAACCTTCTAATATTTTCTGTTTTTAATACAAGAGAAAAGCCATTCTATAAAAACATGATTTTGATATGAATTTCAAGATCTATTTGGAAAATGGGAACTCGCAGGCCAAAATGTAGCACTCTTGAACTCTGCCTGTTCTGCCTTGATAAATAGTTAAGACAGGACCAGCATCATCCACATTAATCTTTTCTTGACTCGTTTACAATATATACAGAGCACGTAACAATCATTTCATAAGAGGAAAAAAACGTTTTCCCCCAACCCTTCTCAAACCCGTTGCCAAGTTGATTCCGATTCATAGTGACCCTACAGAACAGAGTAGAACTTCCCCAGAGTTTCCAAGGAGCGCCTGGTGGATTCGAACTGCCGACCTTTTGGTTAGCAGAAGTAGCTCTTAACCACTACGCCACCAGGGTTTCCCGACCCTTTTACGTACACACACACAAAAAAAAACAAAAACCCAAACTCGTGGCCGTCAAGTCAGTTCTGACTCATAACGACCCTTCAGGACAGAGCAGAACTACCCCACAAGGTTTCCAAGGCTGTAATCTTCACTGAAGCTGACAAACTGCCACCTCTTTCTCCCACAGAGAGGCTGGTGGGTTTGAACCGCTGACCTTTTGGTTAGCTGCCGAACACTTTAATCACTGCACCACCAGGGCTCCTCTTCTATGTATACAGGGGAAAAGAGTCCTCACGTAGAAGGAAATACACAATTATTTAGTTGCCTACACTGATAGGTAGGAGAAAAGTAAGAAGGATTGTAACAGTACTCACTCTCGTCAATGGCAGATTTGTTTTCGGCGTGGCTCTCAATGTCCTTGGAAAACCATTCATTAAATTCCTCATGTGAATCGAACAATGTTGGCATAATGAAATGTAACAGAGCCCAGAGCTGGAAACAAAGCAACAGTGAAACGGCTGTGTGGCCCCAAGAAGGGAGCGTACGAGAATACAGGAGGGTGTGGAGAGAAAGTGCAGTATTTCTCTGTGTCCACGTGTATGAAACAGAAAGGGACTGTATCAGCTATGGGTGCTTTCACATTACAATGGCAAAACCAAGCACTTGCAACAGCTACTAGGTGGGCGGCAAAGCCTCATTATTTACTATTTGGCCCTTTACAGAAAAGGTCTGTTAACTCCTGTTCGAGATGATCAATTATCTTTTCAAAAAGGAAAACTACTCTCAGGATTAAGGAACACTACCTTTCAACTCTAGTACAGAAACATCTCCGCACTGATGGGCAGTCTTTCTTGATGTGGTCACCATTTATTACATAAATACAGAAGAATAAAATAATTCATGGCCATTATGCCAGGGAATAAGAGAACGGGACTGACGGCTAAAAGAGCACCTAGGCAAACTATGCTCACATTCCTCCTTCCTTTTATGTGGGGACTATGATTTGTACAGAGGAGGAGCACTCCAATCTTTGCCACAGAACCCCTCTGTTTAATACAGACGTAATCCTAAGGCCCTGACTAGTGCCTACCTCCGCCATGGTGTTCTGAATGGGCGTCCCAGTTAGCAGAAGCCGATTCCGACACTGGAACTGCAAGAGGATCTTCCAACGAACACTGTCCAATAAAATGAGTTACAAATTCTAAGTTAGCAGTAAATCTTTCATTTACCTACAGAGAACCAATACTTCTAAAAATGCTTTCTGAAAAAAGAAAACAATGACTCAGAAACAAGTATTTCACCATGTACACAACTGAAAGATATTATTCAACAAGGCGGAAGACAGGAGATTTAGGCAGATCTGACTCCTCTATACTGAAAACATGGCGTAGCCATGACTCAGAACTGACATGACGCAACAAATAACAACAACTACTGAAAATATGGTATTAGGGTTTAGGAAAACACAATCCCTCCAACAGAGTGGAGTCCTTTCTGGCTTGACAGAGTCCTCTATTATCTTTGGTCAGTTTGGTTAACATAAGCCATTTAAGCAGAAGCTAGTTGTCTGTAGTAGAAAGCTTTAAAATTATTATCTGTGTGCTTCCACACTTAAAGCTTTGGAGGGAGCAGTGGAAAAAGGGGGAAGGGTATGAGAATATGAAGTGAGTCTTTACTGCTCCTGGCCAGACATGTCCTCCTTCAAAAGAGAATAATATGGAGCAATGCCTTTCAGAGGACAGGAAGCTCCATGGAAAATACCATCCTGCCAATGAACATCAACCTCTAAAAACCACCATGAGCAGCCAAGAGTTAACATAAATAAATCAAAGCTGAGGATTTTTTTTTTTTTTTTTTTACAGCCAAGCCCTGACTTACTATTCAGTCAGACCTTAAAGATATTAGAATATTTTAAACATACTTCATTAAAAAATATCACCTCTAATTACAGGATTCTTGGAGGTCTAACAACCATCCAGGGAAGGGGGAAAACCCACATAAAACAGAAGACTCTCCAATCCACACCATCTAACTTTCTACTTCCTACTCAGATCTCCTACCTAAGAAATAATCTCTTAAAGACAGGGCAGAGACCTCTTCCGGTACAGAAATTTTCTTAGAAGAAAAAAGATGTATCAAAACGTTATAATTATTGAGTAAGGAGGTAGAAGTCAAGAAAAATCCTTGTATTCTAAGCATTAACATTTGTGTCCCAAGAAAAATGCAAAAGGGAATTTTTGCCTTCTGTTCAGGCACATGGCTTATGTGGAGATTACGTAAAGCCATATTCTGAAACCTTCCCGATCTTCATACACACACGCGTGCACTGTGTGCACGTGAATGATGTCATTTTCTGGCCCCAGACTATGGAGTTTGGTTACTGCTACTACCCTGCCTCAAGTTACCTGGAACTGCTCTTGAGTGCCTGGGCCTCATCCAGGACCATGTACTGCCACTTGACCCGCTGGAAATACTTTACATCCTGCACTACCAGCTGGTAGCTGGTGATAACCACGTGGAAGGGGGCATCCTGAGTGTAGAGGGTCTTCTGTAAATATAAAAGGGAGAGGTGAGAAAAAGACACCTGACAATTCACAATAAGGTAACAGGTTATGGGCTATATTTTCTAGGGCCAAGTTTAAGACAGCTCTAACAGTGTGTTTCTCCCACATGGCAGGGAGCTGTGCAATGAACAGAACCGTAACTATGCTTAAGTAGTCATCTTAATCACAGACTATGCTAAAAACTAGTCCTCAGCTTATTATTAAAGAAACTTCATACTGGACTTCAAGTTCAGTTGATTGCCAGTAAAATGAAAAGCATGGTATCAGAAGGAAAAAACAGGTACCCGTGCTCAATGTCCAGAAACATATGTACAGATAACTTGCAGGTTAGAGCTTGTTTCAAGGACGTGGAGAAACACTAACCACAGGTGTGTAAATGCCTGTGAGCGAAGTTACCTGGCTCCAGAACCTCCTGATGACTTTTCTATCGTGAGGATTTCCCCAATATGGAAGCACCTGGGAAAAAGCCAACACGCAGATTATTTTCCACTAATACTCTTAAAAGTATCACCACAAATATATTATTCAGAATCATTTTTAAAAAGCAAATAGAATAACTATAGGAGTTCCTCTCCTGTCAAGGGTGGTCTAACCAATCCTCCTGCTGTCCATGTAAAAACACATGCACACACACAGACACCTGTTTGAAGGCATCAGAGATCTACTCAGACAATGAAGCATTATGAAAACAAGTTCCAGAAAAGAAAGGAAGCCAAGTGAGGTAAGTGTAGCATTTAGAACACTTTTTCCCTGAGGATGACTGTCCATTTCACAAGTTCTAGTTGAGAGTCTAAGAAACTGAGCAGAGTTTTTTAGAGACACAGGGCCCACAGGACAAAAACTGTACTTCAAGGAGGAGAGACTCTGGTAAAGTGGAAGCAATGTGACTTCAGAGACAAGGTCATAAAAGGCACCACCTGCCACGTCACGAGGACCTCTCCTGCAGAGAGGACCATGTGACAAGGAGCCAAGGCCTCCTGCCAACACACATGTGACTGAGTCATCCTGGAAGCAGATCCTCCAACCCCAGTCAAGTCTGCAGCTGCCTGCAGCCCTTGCTGACATCCTGACTGCGACCTCAGGAGAAGACTCGGGATCAGAACCAGGCAGCTAAGCTTTTCCTAAACCCCTAACCCTCAGAAACTAAGATAATAAATACTATTTTAAGCCAGTAAACTCTGGGGTAGTTCACTGATATTCCACCCAAAGGAGGGAACAATAAGAATGACATAAAAAGCCAATAGAATGTTATCTTCAAGGTGCTGAAGAAACTGCCACCCTAGAACTCTATATCCACCAAAAACATCCTTCTGAAATGAAGCTGAGACGGACGTCTTCTAACACAAACCTAGAAAAACCATCACCAGCACACTCATGCTAACAGAAATACAAACAGCTGTTCTCTGAGCAAAACGGAAACAATTCCCAGATGGAACCTCAGACACGTAGGGAGGAATGAAGATCAATGAAAATGGTAACATGTGAGTAATATAAACAAACCTAAATAAATGCTAATAATAATCATGTCTCATGGGGTTAAAAACATTAAAAAATACACAAAAACAACAGCATGCAGTCTATAGGAGGGGGAATGCAGTTAAAATGTACTAAAGTCCTTGTATTGTCTGGAAAGTAGTAACAGTATTAATTTATATTGCTTTTAAAAAGTCCACGATGTACATTGTAATCTACAGGGTATTTACCAAAGAATATATAACTAAAGCTAAGAGGGAGTAAAATAATAAAATATAATCAATCCAAAAGAATACAAGGAAAAACTGAACAGGTGAAACAAGTAAAAGCAAACAGCAAGTCAGCAGATTTTAAACGAACACGTCAATAATTACATTAAAAGAAAGAACAAATACTCCAAATAAAAGGCAAGAAATACACCTTAAAAGTAAGAACAGAGAAAGGTTGAAAGTAAAAGGAAGGGAAAGACATCATGTAAAAACTAACCAAAAGAAAGCGAGTGTATGTATTTAACAGCAGAGAATACGAATTTTAAGGTAAAGTCTTACAGAGGGCAATTTCATATTACTAAAAGGTTCAACTCACCAGAAGATAAAATAATTCCAAATTCGTATACATCTAATAGCCTCTCTCTTTCTATATATATATACCGCAAAAACAAAAACCTCATTGCCATTGAGTGTATTCCAACTCATAGTGACCTTACAGGACAGAGTAGAACTGCCCCATAGAGTTTCCAAGGAGCAGCTGGTAGATTCGAACTGCCAACCTGTTGGCTGGCAGCCAAGCTCTTAATCAGCGAGCTCCTGTATATGTATGTGTGTGTGTGTACACACACACATATATAATATACACATACACATAGAAACTAAACGGACAGGAGGAAAGAGAAATGAACAAATTCATAATCATGAAAGACTTTAACACAGACAGTGAAAGGAAAGGCAGACAAAAATAAATCAGTAAAGATACAGAAGAGAGCTGAATAACCAATCAGCAAACTTGACCTAACCACCATATATAGACTACTTCACTCAACAACTGCAGAATACACATTCTTTTCAAACACTCGCAAGACATTTACAAGAACTGGTCATATGCTGGGCCATAAAAACAAGGCTCAATAAATTTCAAAGGATTAAAATAACAGGTATGTTCCTTTGTCAGAGCAGATTTAAACTATAAAATAATAACAAAAAGATACCTAGAAAGTTCTCCTTTTATTTGGAAATTAAGAAATATACTTCTAAATAACCTGTGGATCAAAGAAGAACTTGCAATGAAAGATAGAAATTACTTCGAACTGAAAGACAATGAAAATGTGACACATGAAACCTCTGAATGGCCAAAGTCGCGCTCAGAGGGTAATTTACACCCTTAAATGCATGTATTAGAGAAGGTGGTCAATCAACAATCTCAGCTCCATCGCAAGACATCCGAAAGGGAAAAAAGTCTACAAGGAAAGTGGGAAGGAATAATACAGATAGAGCAGAAATAAATAAAATAGGAAACATGTAATAAATAATTAAGAAAGCCAAAGTTCATTCTTTGAAAAGACCAATAAAACTGATAAATCCCTGGGCAAGACCAACAGAAATAAGAGGGCAGAATAATCAGTTTCAGGAATAAAAAATGGCACATTAACTATAAAAAAAAAAAGTAAATCACATTTCATGTGAAAAAAGAAGTCAGAGGCACTGATCATACACAGAGTGTTACTCAGAGTACTTGCCAAATAAAACTTTCATGCTGTTATCATCAAAGATCTAAGTATCTTATGAATGTTAGTGAACTATAAACCTGTGTAGAGTCTACATCTGTGTTCCACAGGAAAGTGAACACATTTTTGACAATCTAAAGGAATAATAGGTGCCTGGGTTGTGCAAGCAATAAGCAATCAGCTGCTAACCTAGAAAGACTGGCTGTTTGAACCCAGCCAGTAGCACTGCAGAAGACAGGCCTGACGATCTGCTTCTATAAAGATTACAGCCAAGAAAACCCTACGGAGCAGTTCTACCTGTAACACAGGAAGGTCACTATAGTCAGAACTGACTTCATGGTTTAACAGGTTTGGTTCTGGTTTAAAGGAATAACGGCAATATCAATGGATCCATGAGCAGGGGTCAGCAAACTTTCTGTAAATGGCCAGACAGGAAATCTTTTAAGCTTTGCAGGCCATATGGTCTCTGTTACAACTACTCAACTCTGTAGTTGTAGTGCAAATGAAGCCATAAATAAAACATTAAAAAAGAGTGTGGCTGTGTTCCAATATATATGAATTTGAATTTCATATAACATGTGTCATGAAATATTCTTCTTCTGATTTCTTTATCAGCCATTTAAAAATGTAAAAACCATTCTTAGTTCAGAGACTGTAAAAAAAACAGTGGCTGCTAAAACTGGCCCATGGGTCACAGTTTACTGACCCCTAGACTAGAGCCACCAGGAACTCCACGGGAGAAAGATGTGGCCATCTGCTTCCATGGAGATTGACAGCCTTGGAAACCCGATGGGGTCCCTATGAGTCAGAACGACTCCATGGCTGTGGGTGTTTTTAAACTTGAGTACCGAAAGGAAGGTTCAACATGTAAATGAAGGCTCAATTTCAGGCTCGGATACAAGGTCAAAGGAGTGGTGCCAACACTACACGCAATACCACAGTGCCCTCTACTGGCCAGCAGAGGAACTACCGAAAACTTAAGCGGTTTGGTGGAAATTTTTAAGACTGTATTTTCAACTTGGTGATTATTCCACATGTACTGAACATTACACGAATGGGAGAAAAAGAAGATACGCACACAAACACCAAAAAAAGAAGAAAAAAGATGGTGATCTCCACATTCCATACGGCCAACAACTGAAGAGACTATATTGAGCGAATCGCCTCAGAATGATCTCACCTTCTCCGAAGGCGAAAAGGAGTCAGTCAAGTTAAGCTACAGACATAATGTGCCTTGCGAACAGTTTCTAAATTCGCAGGTCAGCCACAAAGATGGAACCAGAGTCATAAAGCTGCCCCAAAGTGGAATATCCCAGATACTCCTATTCCTCACAAAGCCAGGAGAAGACCTGCCTCCCACCCACTACATGGAGCCTATGACTGTTACGGAGACCCCAAATCACAGAGATTATGGCGACATCCCCTGATATATAACCCCCATAAAATCCACACCGTGGAACTTCATTATCACTATAACATATATTTAACTCATTTTCCCTTTTTACTTGCATAACAATTTAATAAATCCCACTCATTCTTTTGTATCTCTATAACCTTCCATAATCAACTCCTGTTCAGATCTTGTTTGTGTCTTACTGAACGTGATGCAATGTATTTACCTGCTGATTAACTCCTCCCTCTGAACTAGTTAAACCAACTTCACGTCACCTACCTTAAACCTTGTAACCTGCACTGAAACTAAAGATCTGGCTTCGGAGAATCAAGAAAATGGGTCATTTATGAATATATTTGGGGGGCAGAAGGAACAATGCCATAAATTTAGAGGACATTTGACCTGATTATGCGATTTGCCGAAATCTACGTTAAATCAAGATAGATACTTTCCATTATGACAGACCAGGAGCATCAATTCATACGGCCTAATGCAGCAAGGCACTCACCGTGGCTTTCCCACTTATGAAATATAGATACACTATGCTCCCTTCTTGCTCCTATCAGTAACTTTTATAAGAAATGTATGCAAAGTATTTTGGAAACAGCATAAGAAATTTAAAACTATTATAAGCAATTAAATACATCAGTGGGGCAGCAAAAGAAGAATCAGGAAATTTACTTTAAAGAGCAACAGAACTTTTTGTTGGGTTTATTTTTACCTTAAATTTAGGAACAAATCTAGTAAACTCTTGGTGCCAATTGTTAAGTGTAGAAGCGGGTGAAATTATTAAGAAAGGTCCCCAAATGTTCTCTCTCTGCAACAGAAAAAAACAGGTCAGGCAACTGCAGGAAAACTCAAAATATTTAATTCAAAATTCTAATTAATGACTAAAGCAGTTTAAGAATAGGTATCACCTTATAGCAAAGGAAATTTTCACATCCAACAATATTCTATGTTAATAACAACACAGGCAATAAAGCTGCTCGCATACATCCCGAGAAAAAATACCCAGCAATTTCTCCCTCCTCTGACCTCTTTCAGGTCCTAATTTAGATAATTCTCAAAGCACTTATGACACACTGATTTATATGTGTTATTTTCCCCTATACTAGATTATCATAACAATTTTACTATTTAACTGGCATAGAGTTTTTGCTTTTTTTTCAAAGTGCTTTTACACATAATTTCTCATTTAATTCTCACTAAGTTCCTACAAGGTAGATACCACTCCAACTTTACAGAAGAGGAAACTAAACCTCAGATAGTTAACGAGAAGTCAGTTCAAAAGAGGTTACCTGACCTGCCCAAGTCCACACTGCTAGTAAAGGTAAAATTGAGGGGCGGAGCCAGCTCTTCTGACCTTACTACAGTGCCCCGGCCACTACACTGGGGGTTCTCAATGAGGGAAGGGGGCTCAAGCCACACATGCTCAAAAACTGTCCTGGCCCTGGTGAAAACCAAAGTCTCGCACCATACTGTCCCCTTGTAAAGGCCTTGAGGGCAAGGATCAATCCTACTGTCTTCGAATGCTATAGAGCCTAGCTTAGTGCTTTGTAAGTGAATGACTCTCAATAAATCACTTGCTGAATGGCTGAATGGTAAGTATACAAATATTACTAGAAAATAACCTTAGGATCTAGAGAGAGAAAAATGGAGAAACTGCATCTACCCACCTCAGCCAGATGGGCCAGGAGGGCAATGCTCTGTACTGTTTTACCAAGGCCCATTTCATCAGCAAGAATGCCATTAATACCCTGGAAAAAAAACAAATATGTCAACACCTTCTGCATTCCATCACACAGTGTACACCCCACTGCCAAGAGAACTGACCCAGATGACAGGTTTGTTCAAACAGAACTGACTAGAGATACCCAGCCTCAGCACTATTATCCACTGCCAGAATGATTCCTTCTGCCAACTCTATAGCTACAACTGTGAACCATAATATATGGCAGGAGCAGGCCAAGGGCAGTTCTTCTGCTAATCTAACCCAGGCACAAAAGCAAACAATCAGGTTTACCAGGACCACCTAAGAGAAACTATATACATGATAGAAATATTCTCCAGGTTATAAACGTAGGCATCCTTCTGCCTCTTATCAAAGAATAAGGCTTTTAAAGGGGCTGAAATTAAAACACTATCTTATGCTCATTTGATAACTCCTCTGAGCTGATGACCTTAGGAAAACAGTTAACAATCGAAAGAGAGTGGGTATGACCAGACATTCACCTGTTCATAGAGATTGGCCAACCAATTCATGCCTTTCAGCTGATAACCCTTCAATTTGCCATTAAAAATCGTGGGCTGTGGAATATCCTCGCCGGCCCGGATCGATGGGTTTGCCAGGCTGTAACTCTCCCCAAACCCACTGCCAGACTTGTTTGCTGCCCGTAGTGCAGCTGCTCGGCTTTCTTTTGCATCTTCATCAAATGATCGCGTCTGGAAATTTTAAAAAATTAGAACAAAAATGTAAGAGAAAAACATATTAAATGCAAACAAAATCTCCAATGACAATATTTGTATCCTGTGCTAAGAAAAATAACTGGAACAAAATGTCTGATATAATCTGATAATGTAACGTAATATATATAAAACATTATATTAAAACACAATTCTAATATAATTTAACTAATATAGTAATTATATTAGAATATATTTTTTTGATGGATATACACTAATCCATATTACTACATTAACTGCTTCATCAAGGAATTCGTTAAAGATTGCTTGGTTGGAATTGTGGGCGAAGGCCACATTTGTGTCTATCCTTGTTCTGGACTCTGTCAAAGGTATATAAAGGCTTCTATGCAGTATAGTAAACTGTGTTTTCTCTACTCATTCAATCCAACTGCAAAGTTATTTTCGATTTCATTAAACATCTCTGTATCATGACTCGGAGAGCAAGCTATTGCCAAAGTGAGAGAAAGCAGTAAGTAACTTAGCAGTTTTCTCAAGACATGATATGACTCTCTTAAAAAGCAAGAGTATGCTGTTTTTCACTAAACAACTATGATGAATTTCATACTATATTACCCATCATGACTCAAGAGGACAAAAGAATTAGGCAAACTGACCTAGCCTCAATTCAGCACACTCCTAAAGCTTAGACAAGCCCCCACCCTATACACACTCACATACACGTACACACGTTGGTCAATGCTTTTAATTGAAATGTGACTGAGACAAAAGAAAGGCCACCTAAGTAAAAGGCTGTGGGGTATGTTCAGAGCCAATCAGTCTCTCTGTCTGTAACACTCACCCGAGCTTGGTGGATATGGTAAGCGTTTTCAGCATTCTTCAGCGCCTGGGCCTTGAAATGGTTACTATCTGAAAAGGAAAACTTGTACATTATCACGTTTTGTCAGATGATCGCCTTCAAACAAGTAATTCATACCAGCATATGAGGATCTTGACTCCTCTAGTCTCCTTATTTTTAGGTTCACTGGGGCTGGGGGTGGGGATAGAGGCTCAAATTCTTTTACTGAGTGAGGTGAGGAGCAGGAAGTGTAATGGAGGCAGAGGACTGCCACCATCTCTAGGAGCCAAAGGCAGCTCACAAAAACCACAAGGGGACTTCGCTCTACACTTTCCCAGTCCTGGGTTTTTCCCACGAAGCAAAGCCAACACCCAACACAAACGAGACAATGAGGAGTCCAAGTTTTGATACACTGATGCTGGGAGAAACTATCCAGCTGAAGATATACAGACATGTGTAACCCTCAGGATACGGTGAAACACTCCCTTCCCCTTGTATTCCTAACTCAACATGATCTTGATCACTATTCTCTGTTAAACTCCTCTCAAACTTCACCCTAGTTCTTCTCTTCCCTTGTGGTCACAAAAATGTCCAAACTGAATAGTTTTTCTTATGCTTGCATTACCACACGTTTTTATGCGAGAGATGATTTTCTCTGCTGACACATGTTCGCTTAATTCTTCTAATTCAATACTTTCTATTTCTACCAGCAAAGCAAAACATAAAAAAAAAAAAAAATCCCCTAACTGGCAAGATCATAACCATATCCTTTCCTTTTCAAGTTGTCTAACAAAACCGATTTCATATGCTTGTGTTATATACACACACTTTCCCTACTCCAATACAATAAATCCCCCTTTTCTGATCAATAGTGCCCATCAACAGAGATGAAAGATTAGGAGTTAATCATGTGTACAATCTTAACTTCCTTTAACTCCTGGTTCATGACTCACCATAATCCTCTTGTGTGATGTTAACTACCACACCTCCACCAATGTCAATTTGTCTCTGAGTAGAACTGTCTTCCAGTTTTCTTAGGATTTCTTCCTGGATCCCATCATGACCCATGTCTCGTTTGCGACTCATGAAATGGGCATACAACTCCGTCTGGGTGATTAAGAAGTTCAATTTTCGCTGTTGTCTCTTGGCCTGAAGGAGAAAAACAGTTAAAAATGAAAAAGAGCCAAATCATCAATTATATCCAGGTAGTAATCAAAAGAATTCAACAAACCTATATATAGTTTGCATATAATTCCTTTACAAATCCTTTACACCTTTATAAGGTAAAAATTGCTAATGAACAATTTTATCATAACCAAGTCAGTGGTACTAAAAGCAAGAAATAACCCTGATTTGCAGTTTAATGATAACCTCTGTTTTGCTCTCCATTGCAATACGAAATCTCTACTCCATCAGACTTGTCTAAAATGCTTTTTTTCTTTGCTAACTACTCCTTTATAACAGAACTGAGACAAAAACTAAATTCGAGCAACATACTGTGTTTCATAACCTGTGTAGGAGATACATGGATATCGTTTCATCCCTTTCAAAATGTAAATGTGTCAAATACTCTTCTTTATCACCAAAACTCAACATAAGTGAGTAGGAGTTATAAAATACTCCGAAAGTCAATGCAGGAGATATCTGAGAAAAAGAGGTAATCAAAGGAAGAAAGAATCCCAAGAACAACCTACAACCGATAGCGCATTTATAATAAAGATAAACATAGACCAAACACCCACACACCTATACACACACACCTTTTTGAAACGTGGGAAATATAAATTCAAAGTGACTCTGAAATAACCAAATAAGGAAAATAATCATTCACTCAATAAATGAAATCGTTCAAGATAAACAATAAAATGAGTAAACAAATAATCCAAAAGACTGTACTATACGATAAACAGCACATGTTTTACATACCAAATTAAAGAGTCATTATTTTGGATAATTTTTGTAACTCATATGAGGTACAAATAATTCAACCTTGATCCACCTCCTCAAAAGAAAAATAATAAAACAAGGAACATAGCCAACAGATACATGAGGAAGTGTTCGTGATCACCAGCTATTAGAGAAATGTAAACCAAAACCACAATGAGATACCATCTCACCCCGCATTACTGGCACAAAACAAAAAAAAAACAGGAAATAACAAATGTTGGAGAGGCCGTGGGGAGATCGGAACTCTTATGCACTGCTGGTGGGAATGCAAAATGATACAACCATTTTGGAAAATGATATGGCGCTTCCTTAGAAAGCTAGAAATAGAAATACCATATGATCCAGCAATCCCACTCCTAGGAATATATCCTAGAGAAATAAGAGTCGTCACATGAATAGACATATGCACACCCATGTTCATTCCAGCATTGTTCACAATAGCAAAAAGATGGAAACAACCTAGGTGCCCATCAACGGAGGACTCAATAAACAAACTATAGTACATACACACAATGGATTATTATGCAACGATAAAGAACAATGATGAAATCTGTTAACCACCTCATAACATGAATGAACCTGGAGGGCATTATGTTGAGTGAGATAAGTCAATCACAAAAGGACAAATATTGTATGAGACCACCATCATAAAAACTCATGAAAAGGTTTACACACAAAAAGAAACAATTTTTGATGGTTACGAGGGAGGGGAGGGGTAGGGATGGAAAAACACTAGACAGTAGGTAAGTGGTAATTTTGGTGAAGGGTGAGACAGTACACAATATTGGGGAAGCCAGCATAACTTGTACAAGGCAAGGTCATGGAAGCTCCACAGACACATCCAAACTCCCTGAGGGACCGAACCGCTGGGCCAAGGGCCGTGGGGACCATGGTCTCAGGGAACATCTAGCTCAATTGGCATAACATAGTTTATAAAGAAAATGTTCTACATTCCACTTTGGTGAGTAGCGTCTGGGGTCTTAAAAGCCTGTGAGCAGCCATCTAAGATACTCCACTGGTCTCACCCCTTCAGGAGCAAGGGAGAATGAAGAAACTAAAGACACAAGGGAAAGATTAGTCCAAAGGACTAATGGACAACATCTACCATGGCCTCCACCAGACTGAGTCCAGTACAACTAGATGGTGCCCGGCTACCACCACCGACTGCTCTGACAGGGATCACAATAGAGGGTCCCAAACAGAACTGGAGAAAAATGTAGAACAAAATTCTAACTTACAAAAAAAGATCACTTACTGGCCTGACAGAGATTGGAGAAACCCCAAGAATATGGCCCCCGGATACCCTTTTAGCTCAGTAATGAAGTTACCTCCGAGGTTCACCCTTCACCCAAAAGTCAGACAGGCCCATAAAACAAAACGAGACTAAAGGGACACAACAGCCCAGGGCAAGGATTAGAAGGCAGGAGGGGACAGGAAAGCTGATAATAGGGAACCCAAGGTCGAGAAGGGAAAGTACTGACATGTCATGGGGTTGTTAACCAATGTCATAAAACAGTATGTGTACTAAATGTTTAATGAGAAACTAGTTTGTTCTATAAACCTTCACCTACAGTACAATTAAAAAAAAAAGTCAAGTAATAAAACTTGCTCCTGTAAAAGTAAAAATGAAAAACAATAACATCTCTTTATACCCTAAAGACGTAACTACCACGTGTTAAAATAAATTAAGAAAACAATAACGAAAGACCCATCAAAAACAGCTTTATTTCAAAAGTTCAGAGAAAGCCACGTAAGTCAACATAATCATGGTTGCAATTCCCATCAGTTAGCTATCAACATACCTCAGAGAATGTCTTATAAACCTAGATTATAAGCCAAGCTGCCTGCAAAACCTCAAGATCTGTAGCTAACTCTCAAATGCTTCTAACTCAATAAGCATCCCCAACAGCACCAAATATTTACTAACTCAATAAAACATTTACCTTGCATGCAAAGATACAGGCTGCCCAGAGGACCTGAGCGAACTAGACAAAATCCATACTCATCCTTAAAGGCATGACAAAGGAAGAGAAGATCAAGAGCTCAGAAGAGGCTCCAAAGCTTCACTTTGACAGGAGTACTACTTATACCTGAAAGAAAACACCTTCTCAGCCTTTCAGTCTCTTCTTTCTCCAAACCTCAACTTTCCCTCCATTCATCCCAACTGATTTACCACTGGTAACACAATGATTCTGTCCTCTGCTTCTCTCCTCTTGCTTCCCTCACCAATACACACAGCCTAGATCAGCTCACATCTGGTTTAGCAACGGTAACAGTTGTAGGTTAAAACTGTAGAATAGGAGGGATGGGGGAGCAGAAAACTAGGCTAGTGTCCACTATCCATACCTGGCCCTAAATCTGGCATCCTGCCCTGATCTACCAATAGATTAACCCTAGAGCCAACACCTGCAACCAAGCCAGCCAAGACACACAGTTTTCTTTGTCTTTGTTGTTGTTGTACCTTCAGAACCATACAGAGAAATAAGGCTGCACAGGACGGGGAAAGTCAGCACAGGAAAGAGAAGTGGAAGTCAGGGAGAGGACCTTACTGAAACCAGAAAACACAAGTGGCTTACTGGACGACAATCACTATCCCATGGTCATGTCTTACAAAAAAATTTGATCGTTTCATTGGTTAGACTTAGAGTTTATGAAGTACAAACCCATTTCTTGATATGGCTGCAGCAATTAGGACTTCCAGAAATTTATGCTTTTCTCCTACCTCCCTCATTTCCTCATCCAACTTCCGCTGCTCCAAAGCTTCTTTCTCTGCCCGCTTGCGGTGCTCCTTCTCCACCTTCTCGTACTTCTTCCAATACAGAAGCATCTCCTTGGTGAGGCGGCGGGCACGAGGCAAGGTCTCCTTACAGTTCTTCTGGGCCTGCAAGGCAGCGCGACGCACCTCCTTCATACACTGGTGGGCAAGCTGCAAAAGACAACAATGCTATCAGAACAGGGGAGGACGCAGTATCAGGGGGCTGTTCTCCCTGGGCTTGAAAACACAGCAGCTCTCAATTGGTTTAGTGAAGACAGTCCTCCTGTGGGCATGACCTTCTCTCTCCGCCATCCCTGACTGATGCCACTGTACAGTGACCCAGTCTCAGATACCCCAAGGTAACAACAGGGATGAGAAATCCACAGGCTTACTGCCTTAGAAGATGAAATAAAAGCTCAAATGGATAGCTAAGAAGGACCTGAGATGTGATGTGCGGTTACAAAGCACATCACAGACTAACAGCTGTCACTGCTCATATGCTAGGCACCATTCTAAGCTTAACAAACACTAAATTAATTTATTCTTCAAAAAAAACCCCATTAAGTTGGTGTTATCATCATCCCTATTTTACAGATGAGGAAACAGAGGTTGGTTGAGTGGCTAGCCCAGGGAAACACAACTAGTAACATTATCTCATCTGATCCTCACAACAATTCTCAAAGGAAGTTGTATTACTTCCCTCAAGGCAGAAGTACTGACATCACTTCTGAGATGGAGAGCCTGAAGTTCAGGCAGGTTCAGCGATCTCCCAAGGAACTAGAGTGGGCAATGGTCTCACCCAAAAAGGGTGAAATACCAGAAATCTGAGGAACAACAATTTTACTTATGAAATAGACTTTTAGAAATAACTTTTGGAAATTCTTAGGTACTGTTAGATTCATCATCGACATGGTGCAACAGACAAGAACAGCAAAAACAGATCCTAAGAACAAGAATATATGCCAGCAAAATAGAAAATATAAAATTAGAATTTTACCTTCCGGCTATTGGTGAGAAACAGGTTATGAGCTGAAGCTTTCTGCTTGTTGGCCTAAAATTTTAAAAAAATAACATTTTATTTAGAATACATTTTATTTATAAGATTATGTAGACTGCCACTGTCTTTCATTAAATTCCGAGGGAGTTAGAAAATAAAATGTTAAGCCAAGCATCTTCAAGACACGTCTAGAGGCCATCCAGAAAATACTGTCTCAGCACCATCCATAAAGCTACTAAAGAAGCATTAAGAATAATAAGCTAGTGTTGTGGCTGCTTTAAATAGAGTCCTCTGTATACTTTTGCAAAGAATTTAAGTTATATATAAGGCTTAAAATAGACCAGGAAAACGTAACCACATACCCAAACACTGACACCACCCTGATTAAAACACGCTGCTTTCCAGGACCAGTCTGCAAAGAAGCTGAGACAGCAGGGCACCCAGATGCAGGAATCCTGAGAAGGTAGGTAGTCTAGTCTTCCTGTCTGTGATTTTAGCCCTACCCTGCACCAGGGTTAACCTGCCGTCACTATTACTCAATTCCTGCCACCACATATGCCTCTTCTTCTCCAGCAAAAAATTCTGAGGGAGATCTAACACAAGATGAATCAGCAGCCTGCAACCCAGTCTCCAACTTACTGTGCCTTTAACTCCAGCTTAAAAAAAAGACTCAATAAAAGTACACTGATATTCTGAGATGGTCCATTTGATACAGGTGAAGACACAGAAAATGCAGAGCTGAGTGGCTCCCTGGTGTTCAAAAGCCCTCCCTCCCGATTCTGAAGAAACAATGGATTCAAAGATACCTACCAAAGAAAACCCCAAACCCATTGCCGTCGAGTCAGTTCCAACTATAGCGACCCTACAGGACAGAGCAGAACTGCCTCATAGGGTTTCCAAGGAGCGGCTGGTGGACTTGAACTGCTGATTTTTTTTTTGGTTAGCAGCCAAGCATACTGTAGCTCTTAACTACTGTGCCACCAGGGCTCCAAGTTACACAGAGGGCCTACATGTCATTTCCAACTATTATGTTTCCACTTCAGACTATCTGCTTAAGGGAGTTTTTAAGCCATTTTCAAGAACTTAGTGTTGTTAATTCTTAAGTAGTTTTTGCCACTTTAAAGCCAAGATTCTTAAATATTCCAACTGAAAAGTCATTCCTTGTCATCAGAAGCCTCTTCACCAAGCTGCTACACAAGTTTTCTAATAACTTTCCCATCAAGAATGTTCATAAAGAAAAAAATCTCTCCATAAATACTTACTAATTACTATGCAGAAAACAGTAATTTTACAGTGGGGAAGCACCGCCTTACCAAAGGATCAAAGCCAGTCTCATCAATATTGGGACAGATACATCCCGTGTCTCCTAGTGGGATACATTAAGGACAACACATCACTCCTGCAGTAATTCTGCCAAAATGTACAACCAGAATGTAATCACAAAGAAACAGCAGACAAACCTAAACTGAGAACATTTTACCACAGAAGAGGCCTGTGGTGAAGTGGTTAAGCATTTGGCTGCTAACCAAAAGTCGGCGCTTCGAACCCACCAACTGTACTGCGGGAGAAAGACGTGGCAGTCTGCTTCCATAAAGATTTACAGCCTTGGAAACCCTATGGGGTAGTTCTGCTCTGTCCCACAGGGTGACTCTGAGTCGGAATTGACCCGATGACAGTGGGTTTGGTTTTTGTTTTTTTAATACCCAATGTCATAAAAGACAAAGGCTGAGACACTGTTACAGATAAAAGGAGATTAAAAAGAGGTAACATCTAAATGTAACATGTAGTCCTAGATCGCATACTGAACTGAATGGGGGGAGGGGGGCTATAAAGGACATTACTGGGTCAGCTGATAAAATCTGAATACAGACTGTAGACCTGAGAATAGTAAATTTCCTAATTTGGATAACTATACTGTGGTTATACATATGAGAACGTTTTCTTCTTAGGAAATACATACTGAGGTATTAGGAGTAAATTTAGCACAAACTTTCAAACTGGTTGAGGAAAAAAAAGAAGTAAGTATGCCTTGGGGGGCACAATGGCTAAGCACTTGGCTGTGAACAGAAATGTCAGCGGTTCGAACCCACCAGCGGAAAGACCTGGTGATTCTGCTCCCCTACAATTTGAGCCTAGGAAACCCTATGGGATAGTTCTCCTCTGTCCTGTAGGGTCACTATGAGTTGGAGCTGACTCGACGGCACACGACAACAACATATATAACATACAAAAATACAAAGAGAATGATAAAGCAAATGAAACAAAATACAAACTGTTACGTATTGAATTGTGTCCTCGGAAAATGGGTTGTAAATCCTAACCTCTATGCCTGTGGTTATAATCCCACTTGGGAATGGGTTGTCTTTGTTACATTAATAAAACAGAATTAGTATAAAGTGTGTCTTGAGTCACTCTCTTACAAGATATAAAAGGAGATTAAGAAAGCAGAGAGTGGAGAAGAGAGATGTGAAGTCACATGAAGGTCACCCAGAAGCAGAAGCTCAAAGAGACAAGGACTGAGGGAGACTGACTGAGGGAGAAGCTTTCCCCTAGTGCCGGACCCTGAATTAGGACTTCGAGCCTCCTCAACAGTGAGAAAATAAACCTGTCTGTTAAAGCACCAACCTGTATTTCTGTTACAGCAGCACGACATAACTAAGACACCAACAACCGGCAAAGATGAGTAAAAGATACACGGCAGTACCCGCGTGATTCTTGGTGTATTTTTTCTAACTTTTTATTTTGAACTAACTTTAGACCTTCAGAAAAGTTGCAAAAATAGTACAGAGTTCCTTTATATCCCTCCCCCCACTTCCCCTAACCACAGTACAATTATTAAGAAAAGGAAATTAACATCGGTACAATGCTATTAACTAAAAGTACAGGTCTTACTCGAATGTCAATTTTTCCACTAATGCCCTTGTACTGTTCCAGGATCCCACATTGCATTCAGTTGCTTTTCTCCTTGGTCTCTCGCAGTCTGTAATATTTCAATCTTTCTCTTTCATGTACGTGACATTTTTGAAAAAATACCGATGAGCTGTTTTATATAATGTTCCTCAGTTTTGGTTTTTCTAATGTTTTCTCATGACTGAAATGAGGTTATACATTTTTGGGAAGAGTACCACAGAAATGATGTGTTCCTTTCAGAGCATCACATCAAAAAGTTCATGATGCTGAAATTTAAATTACTGGTGATGCTGACTTTGACTACTTGGTTAAGGAGGTTTCTGCCAGTTTTCACCACTACAATTACTCTTTCCCTTCATGTTAATATGTATCTTAGGGAAAATACTTTGAGTCTACGCAAATCCTGTTTCTCCTCAAACTTTTGCCCTCTAATTTTAGCATCCATTAATAGATCTAGTCTGAAATAATTATTGCTGTGGTATTTGCCTACTGATGATTCTCTATTTCTTTCTACATTTATTAATTGGAATTCTACTGTAACGAAGAGCTATCCTTCTTCCCGATCTATTTATTTATAACACTAGGAACTTATGAATATTTCTCTTATTCTATGGGTTAAAATTCAATACTATCATTATTGAATTTGTTCCTCAAATTGTTCCACTGGCTATCAGGAGCTCGTGCAGTTTGGCTCCTGTGTTCTTGTGACAACTCCACTTTTTTCATGCAATTCCTTACTTTCTGTCACAAGATGTTTCATCAGGCTCACCCTATTAAGTGAAAAAAGTAAAGCACAAATGAGTATCTATAGTATGTTACCTTGTATGTAAGACTGGGGTACAGAAAAACAAACAGGTATCTGCTCATTTGCACAAAACAAATTCAAGAAAGATAAACCAGAAACTTAAGTCATTGACTCCCTGTAGGGGCAGGTGGCAAACGGGTGGAAGGAAGGGGAGGAATGGGAACAAGATAGCAGGGATGAGAAAGGACTGATACTTCTCTGAGTATATCGTCTTGTATGACTGACTCTTCGAATCATACAGATAGATATACAAATATAGATTGGTGTGTACAGATGGATTAGTCTACGTACACACAGACTGCCCCAGTCCTGGATCAACCACTTGTCCAAGGAGCACTGGTTCCTTTAATCAAAGAACAGAAGATGTTTAGAAATCAAGATTTTGATGCCAGGCATCCTCGATGCTACTGGGATGTCATTGCTTCTAGGTCCTCTCAGCAGATAGAGCTAGAAAAAAAGGTGTGTGTGTGTGGGGGGGGGTGAATTGTCTATGTATACCTTTTTCCCATTTGTTTATTAAATTTTTGGTCTTTGTCCCTCAATTTTTAAGAGTTCTCTATATAGTACAGATAATAGCCCTTTGTAAAATACATTGTGAATAATTACTTCTAGTTTATCAATTATCTTTTGATTTTGTTATTTTTATGTCATGCAAAAATTTATTTCTGTGTAGTCAAATTTATCAATTTTTTCTTTTACTGCCTCTGGATAGAGTCTGTTAGAAACTCCTTTCCTACATAAATTTCTTAATGAGAAACTGAATCACTTTCTTCTTCTAGTATTTGTACATTTTCATTTTTTACATAGAGATCCCTAATCCATTTGGATTACGTGTGCACAATACGGATCTAATTTTATCTTTTTCCAAATGGCTACCCAACTGTCCCAGTGCTATTTATTAAAAAGTCTACTAGTCTATTCCACTATTCATGGGCCAGTACTACATTCTTTTAATTGCACAGGTTTTATAGCATGTTTTAATGTTTGGTGGGTTTTTTTCAGTGTTTTTCTAGCTGTTTTTTCATATGAACTTTATAGTATCAATATTTCTAACTCCATAACACCTTATTGGTATTTCTATTAGGACTGGACTGAATTTATAACAAGCAATATATAAACAATTACACTATCCTTACAACTTTTAAGTTTGAAACATGTCAAAATAAAGTGTTATAAAAAATAAACTAAATACAAAGAATGTCTATACACATTTCTTTTGAATCATTCACTTTCTTGTAGCACCTGTGATTATCCAGCAACATCCCAGTGTTTATAAATTCTCTAAGAAACATATCATCTCCTTTTTCTTTTAACTTCTGCTATTATCACCCATCAACTTGCTGTCAAATTCCCACTGCTGTTATGTAAGAAAATTGTGTTCCTTTCTCAAAGAAGTCTTCCTCCATTTTTCTGGCAAAGAAGCATCACACAACTAGTCCTAACTGTTTTGTGAATTCTGACTCAGTTCTAGAAAAATAATTAACTGAAGAGAATACTACTCAGCATTCTCTTAATTCCAACAGGCTAATGTCATTTCTGAAATACAGACACAGTCTGTTAAGGCACCTATCTCACACAGCTCCCTCTCAGAGGGCGGGAGGCACTCACTCACCTTTGGTAGCTCCTTCTTCACAATGCTGAGCCAGACTTTCCTGCGCCGAGCATTAAGCTGCTCAATGGATAAATGCTTCTTCTTGGTGCCAGGGGGAGGTGCATCATGAGAGAACTTGGCAAAGACTTTGGTCTGGTGGTGGCGACGAGGGGATTCTTCAGAGGAAAGTTCTTCATCCCTTCGTCTTTTTTTCTTCACTTTTTTTAACTTGGCTGCAAAGGAAACAGACGCTCACAAGGTTGCATTTCTTCCCTAACACATGGGAGAGAGCCACAAAACACTCTCATCACTTTAAGAAAAGTCAAGGTTTTTTCCTCATTCCACCTTAGGCTAGGAGTGTAAATAATCTCATCACTTTAAGAAAAGTCAAGGTTTTTTCCTCATTCCACCTGAGGCTAGGAGTGTTTATCCCTTTATCTATCCAGGCCCATGAATATTCCAAAAGGAAGATCTCACTACCTTGGAAAAGAAAACTGGATACTCTCTGCTTACAGGAAAGAGAAATGCAGAATAAAACCTGAGAACTAATTTCTTCTGAACCTAACTGGAAAGGAGGTGAAGGAAATATCATGGGCTCAATGGTCACAATGAAGGACAGTTATAACTACTTGGTGGCCATGTAAGGTGGTTAAAGAGGCTAACACAGAAAGGACAAGAATGGATTAACTGATAGGACAGAATCATCTTTGATTATATCTAATGTGGGGGAGGCTGTGGAGGATGAGAAAACAAGAGCTATAAAACGGGTAAAAAAGAAGGATGTAGGAGAAAGGAAGGCTAAAAAGAGTCTTTTTGAATAGAGTTCAGACCTTCAGGGGAAGAAAATCTGCCTTGTACAGATAGTTTAAAACTTTCCCTTCCTGTTTCCTTCCGGGTTTCCAGCTGCTTAGAGCTAAATAAGAGAGGAAAGGACGCTTCCTGGCAAACACGAAACCAAACGCTACAGAGGTTCTCAGGAGGTAATCTATTTTACATCACCTCAGACAGCAACAATTATAACTTATTCCAAAGTTAAGACTTTGGGTTACTCTTCAACCTCCCTGTGGACAATCAACCTCTTCCTCTCCCAGAACATTTTCAACATTTGCAGAGTGTGTAGAAGAAAAAAGGAATAAACTAATTGGCCTAAACCTTTGGCTAGGCATCTGCAGTTCTTATGTCTTTCTAAATCTAGACATGACCATAAACCAAATATGAAATAAAGTTAATAGTACTTGTGATTAATTAAATATGAGAGTCTGAGACTATGTCTATTATATATGGATTATGTTCAAAGTCTAAAAGCATTAGCAAGCCATACACGATCCAGAATGAGTCACAGTGGAAGGCGGGTCAACATGCTCACCTTTAAGTTTCTTTTCCTCCTTGAATTTCTTTTTTCTGGGTCCCAGCAGGTGCCGTTGTTGCTCATAGAAAGGGTCATACGTAGAGAGCAGGCCTGCACTGTAGTACTGGTACTGCTGCAACTGAAGCAGACAAAGACAGCGGTGCTTAGAAGGGCCTATCTGTGCTCTGTGGCACAGCCTTCAGGGAACATCATCTTTACCACAGCTTAGAAGGGCCTATCTGCGCTCTGTGGCACAGCCTTCAGGGAACATCATCTTTACCACAGCTTAGAAGGGCCTATCTGCGCTCTGTGGCACAGCCTTCAGGGAACACTGCTACTACAGCTTAGAAGGGCCTCTGTGCTCTGTGGCGCAGCATTCAGGGAACATCGTCTTTACTACAGAAAGCTGAGTCAGAGAAAATCAAAGCTCTTAGCAGAATATTCCTCCCACAAAGAGATCAATAAGGATTTAGAATATCAAAGTCAATTATTTACTTGGCTTTCAAACAAAACATGTTCAGCTGCAATGCACATGGAAATAACTTAAGGAGAACTCCTTCATGTTTCTGAATTTCCATGGGATTATTTACTTAGTCCTGACATATGCATGAGAGATGCAATTCACTGCAGAAAGACTTTTCTCCCTTGGAAATTCATCAGCTAAGAAATAAACCATATTTCTATGACCAATAGGCCCTTAGATTTACTAAGGTTCCTGATTCTTGCTGCTACTCTAGCTCACGGTCTTATATTTGGATCCAAGAGTCACCAGCTGTTACAGATTGAATTGTGTTCCCTAAAAATATGTTGTAAATCCTAACCCTTATACCTGTAGATATAATCCCATTTGGGAATGGGTTTTCTTTGTTATGTTAATGAGGTCATATCAGTGTGGGATGCGTTTTAAACCAATCACTTCTGAGATATAAAAGAGCAGATTAGGCACAGAAGCAAGCAAGCAGAGATAGGGGAAGACAGATGCCGCATGAAGTTCTCAAAGGAACCCAGGAACAGAAGCTGAAAAGAGACAAGGACCAGGGGACAACGGAGAAAGTGTTGCCCTAGAGCTGGTGCCCTGAATTTGGACTTCTAAGCCACTTAAACCATGAGAAAATAAATTTCTTTTTGTTAAAGCTACCTACTTGTGGTATTTCTGCTATAGCAGCACTAAGAAACTAAGACAGCAGCCATCCCAATTATCCAGCCTTTTAAGTCTTCTCTCTCTTTTCTCCTGCTAAGAGATTCTGCTAACATTATGCCTAAAACCCACTGCCGTTGTCTATTCCAACTCATAGCGATCCTATAGGACAGAGCAGAACTGCCCCATAGACTGCCACATCTTTCTCCTGTGGAGTAGCTGGTGGGTTCAAACTGCCGACCATTTGGTTAGCAACCAAGCACGTAACCACTGTGCCACCAGGGCTCAGCAGTGCCTACGATGCCAGAATTCTAATATACGAACAATACAACTCTTCCATACGTTGGTGTTGTTCTTAGGTGCCATCGAGTCAGTTCTGACTCACAGTAACCCAGTGTGACAGAGGAGAACTGCTCCCTGGGCTTCCCAGGCTGTAATCTTTACAGGAGCAGATCACCAGGTCTTCTCCCACAGAACTGCTCCGTTAGCAGCTGAGTGTTCAACCACTGCTCCACCAGGGTTCCTCTTTTTCCACATACAGAGTAGTAGACATTTTATTTAAAGTGACCCCCAAATCTCACATTAACTGTCTCACTTATTTATTATGTATAAATGTGAATATAAATTAAAATTAAGTAGCCCAATATTGAATCTCTTTCCTGGATTTTAGCCAAATGAGTTGTCCAAGGACTGAAACCAAGATAGAGAATAATAGGGAGAACTCTTATAAGGTCCTCTGCCCAGGTCAAAACTAAATGAGCACTCACCAAGCTATATACTTAAAATGTGTGGACTTTCCTATATGTATCTTGTACTTCACTTAAAAAAATGAGCAAATATTTCCGGCACTAAGTGTTTTAGCTTTGGACTTTCAAGAGCAACTCTGAATCAAGCTGGTCAGATATCTTACTGTTTTTGTCTTTTACAGGTTTATAAACTTCAGCATATTATTCAAAGCTCTCGGAACTAACTTTAGACCTTAAGTAATTGCTGGAAGGTTTTTAGGTCTTCAAGTATGTTTTGCTCATTGTGTACGAAGTGTCACACTCTCACAAAAATCAGAAAGCTTTGGTAACAGCTTTTAAATAGTTGCCACTTAAACCTATCATCATTCTAATGTTAGTGTGTGAAGAGTGAAAACACTTCCAAGGAACAATTATATTAAAAATCAACCACCAGAAGGTAAAATGGTGCAGCCACTTTGAAGAACAGTTTGGCGGTTATTCAAAACTTACATAGACATACCATTAAAAAAAAAAAAAAAAACAACTGCGGTCAAGTCAATTCCGACCTATAGCAACCCAACAGGCAGAGTAGAACTGCCCCATAGGGTTTCCAAGGAGCAGCTGGTGGATTCCAACTGCCGACCTTTTGGTTAGCAGCTGAACACTAACTCACTGTGCCACCAGGGCTCCAGAGATACCATATGGCCCAGCAAATCCACTCAGAGGTATATGCTCAAGAGAAATGAAAACATACGTCCACACAAAAACTTGTACACCAATGTTCATAGCAGCATTATTCATAATAGTGAAAAAGTGGAAACATCATCAATTGATGAATAAATAAAATGTAGTACATCCATACAATGGAATAATATTATTTAGCATTAAAAAGGAGTAAAGTACTATACTACAACATGGATGAACCTTGAAAACAGTATGTTAAGTGAAAGAAGCCAGACACAAAGACCCACGTGTGGTAGATTCCATTTGTATGAAAAGTCTAGAACAGGTAAATTTATAGAGACAGAGGGTAAACTGGTAATTGCCTAGGGTTGGGGGGGGTGGTAGGGAGCGACAGTTAAGGGGTAGGTGCAGGGTTTCTTTTCGGGGTGATGAAAATGTTCTGGAATTACTGCTGATAGTTGTACAACTCTGACTATACTAAAAACCACTGAACTGCACACTTTAAAAGGCTGAATTTTTTGGTATGTGAATTAAATCTCAATAAAACTGTCATCAAAACAACAATAACCATCACCAACACCTAAATATAACGATAAAATGCTGTATCTTCAGTGAATGGAAACCAGAAGGTCTGAACAGCGAGCATGCAGGCCCGGGGCTCCGGAAACGCTCACCTCCTTGTCCTTACTGCACTTATTCTGGTGGAGCTTCCGGTATCTGTGCAGTCGCAGCATGTCGTGGAGCTCTTCCCGGCTGAGATGGAGTTCTTCTTCCTCGTCTTCATCGTTGTCTTCACTCTGAGAATCTGCTTCACTGGACTCATCACTTAGCAGAATGCTCTGAACAGGAAGGAAATGGAAATGTAACTTCTGCTAGGAAACAACCCCTTTTATAATCCTAGCATTTTTTTCCAGATGCCAAACAATGACAAAAACAGCTGGGGGACAGTCATTGCAGTTTCCCTTATACTACTCTTTCCCAATTCACCTGAAGAACAAATGAATACCCACTGAACCTATCAACCTGAGTCAGAATCAACTCCACAGCAAGGGTTTAGGCATAAATTACAGAGCATTAAAACGGGCAATGCAGCAAACAGCAACAAGGATAGAAGGCATTAAGTGCTTAAAATATACATAAGCTATTTTAACTAAATGTCAAATACCAAGCGAAAACAAACAAAAAAAAGCTACCTATAGGGTATACAGGAACATAGCAAACGTGAGGGCTAAAAAAGGAGAAACAACTCAAGTATTCATCAATTGATGAATGGAGAGACAAAACGTAGTACTCCATACAATGAAATATTATTCAGTCATAAAAAGAAATGAAGTACTGATACATGACATAACGTGAATGAACCCTGAAAACATTACAGTAGTCCCCGTTTATCCATGGAGGACGTTCCAAGACCTCCCATGGATGCCTCAAACAGTGAATAGTACCGAATCCTATATATACTATGATTCGTCCTATACGTATATCCCTATGATAAAGTTTAATTTATAAATTAGGCACAGTAAGAGATTAACAACAGCTAATAATAAAATAGAACAATTATAACAATATACTGTAATAAAAGTTATATGAATGATGGAGCCAAATGGCGTGAGACTTCATCCCGCTACATACTCATTCAACATTTTCAAACTGCAGTTGACCATGGGTAACTGAAACCACAGAAAGCAAAACCACGGATAAGGGGTGGCTACTGTATACTAAAGGAAAGAAAGCAGGCACAAAAGATCACATAGTGTATAATTCCATTAATACGATATGTTCAGAATAGGCAAATCCACAGAAACACAAAGAAGATGAGGGGTTGCAGTGCCAAGAGCTGGGGGAACAGGAGAATGGGGAGTGACTGCTACTGGGTAAAGGTTTTCTTTTTGGGGTGATGAAAATGTTCTGGAATTAGATAGTGGTGATGGTTACACAACTTTGTGGATATATTAAAAACCAGCCAATTGTACAATTTAAAGGGTAAATCTATGGCATGTGAATTATATCTCAATTTTTTAAATGTGATGGTTAAACATAAAGATTTCTGCATTCCTAACAACCTAAACCCTCACGGATATGAGGCACATTAGACTCTTTACACATAAGCCTTTTAAAGGGCTTAGCAGTAAAATGATAGAGTACCTTTACTTTGAGCTCTTCACAGGAAAAGTACGAAATAGAGAAAATTCATTTTAATAGAAGAAATACTACCCTTAATTCAGTCTGGCCAAGACAGTAATCTTGTTAAGAGTACACCTACTCCTCATTTATCAACTGTCTCGTTATCCAACACCCTGCATTTATGACAACAGTAAAAAATCTACTATCCGACTATTTTGCACAGTAACGATGTACATCTCTGGCAATAATGAATGCCAAGGTGCAAGGTGAGAGTAACGTTGGCTGTGATGGTTAAGATTATTTCAACTTGGCTGGGCCATGATTCTCAATGGTTTGGCAGTCACGTACTGATGTAATTTGGCAGTTATGTACCAAACCCATAGCTATCAAGTCAATTGCGACTCATAGCCCCTATAAGACATAGTAGAACCACCCCACAGGGTTTCCAAGGAGCAGCTGGCAGATTTGAACTGCCAACCTTTTGGTTAGCACTTGTAATTCTTAACCACTGGGCCACCAGGACTCCATTTTTTGGTTTGGTAATGATGCAATTTGGCAGTTATGTAATGATACAGTCATCTTCCATTTTGTGATCTGATGTGGTCATACTCCATTTTCACATAATGCCGATTTTCGCATAACAACCTATTCATTGGAACCAAACCATGTCGGTAAGTGAGGAGTGGGTGTGTAGAGATTATACCACTCCGCTGCTTGCAACCACTCCAATGGCTTACCAAAGACTTAACCCATGTGACAAAGCAGAACTGTCCTATGGGATTTTCTAGGCTGTAATCTTCATGGGAGCAGATCACCAGGTTTTTCTCCTGCAGAGTCGCTGGGTGAGTTCAAACTGCCAACCTTTCAGTTAGCAGCCGAGCATTTAACCATTGCACCACCAAAAAATCAAAACCAAACTCACTGTCGTCAAGTCAATTTTAACTCATAGCAAGCCTACAGGACAGAGTAGAACTGCTCCATAGGGTTTCCAAGGCTGCAATCTTTTTGGAAGCAGACTGCCTCATCTTTCTCCCATGGAGAGGCTGGTGGGTTCAAACTATTGACCAAATGCTTAACCACTGAGCCACCAGGGCTCCTTATTGCACCAAAGGGCCACTTAATTTTGTAAGAGTATAGAGATTATACCACTCCCCTGCTTACAGACACTCCAATAGCTTACCACTATAACTAGAGTAAAATCCAAATTCCTTTACATGACCCACAAGGCCCTACGTGATCAGACTCTCTAACCTGATCTTCTATCATTCCCCTCATTCACTGCGCTCCAGCCATGCCAGTCTACTTTCTCTCCCTAACATACAGAGTGTGCTTCCTTTCTCAGGACTTTTGCAGTTGTTCCTTCTGATTGAAATGATCTTTACATGGCTTTCTCTGATCATTCAAGTCAGTTGAAATGTTACCTCTTTAAAGATGTCATCCATATTGATTAGCGTACAGGCTTACTGTCTGCCTCCCTCCATTAGAATGTAAGCTCAACATGGCAGGGACTTTGTCTGTCTGTTCACTGATGTATCCCTAACATCTATAACAGCACTTGAACGGTAGGATGTGCTCAGGAAACATTTTTTGGATGAATGAACTACTCAGGGACTGATGAAATAGTAGATTTATATTCCTGATTAAAACGTGAGCCAGAGACGGCACAGATCTTATCTGATATAATTTTGTATCCTCCCACTCTCCCCATGCTTTATACTCAATAAATGTTTGTTAAAATGACTTATGGAATCCTCTAGATTTTTTTCTACCTCTTCAAAAAAACATATCCAGAAAAAAGATTCATATCTAGAAAAATCTCTATCAACCTGCCAGAATGAGTCAATAACTTTCTCTTCTATTAGAAATTTTAGTAGGTTATTTGGATTGGAAACATTCTGCCTTATCTCTTACCTTTAACCATTTTCTGCTTTTCTTCAACTTAGAGAAGTTATATAAATTCCCTTTGTCAGATTTTGATTCTGTGTAAAAAAACATAAAGAATAAAAGAATGAAAAGATGACTATCCCAAGAGAAGTAATAGCTCAAACAGGGATGTCACACCACACTGACCTGACTGTAGAACTCCATTCAGTGAGTACGTGTTTAACATTCCAGAATTGCTTGCTCCAGAAGTTTCACCAAGCAATGAATTTGGAGGTTCTTCCTTAACTTGTATTAAGGGATCCCCAGACTGGGGCAGTAAAGGATTGTTGTCATCCAGTCCATCTTCACTGTCATCACTATAAATTGAAAAATGGTGAGTCCACAATCACATCTGACCCAGCAAAATATTAAAATTTAAGGTTAGCAGAACTGGGCACTTTAGAGAAGAAACTGAACCTTTGAATAAGTTGACTACATCTTATTTGAAAGAAGGAAAAAGAAAACATCAAACATACCACAAAATACTTGAAAATCTACAGGGATGACAATACTTCAGAAATGTGATAGAACACTATGCTGGGAAGAATTAAAAGATGGAGTAGCATACCTAGAAATATTCCTGTTGAAGATGGCCGATGTTTGTCGCAGGAAATGGTCCAACCGGAGAGCCCTCTCCAGGTACTGAAGATAGAGGGGCTTTGCCAGTTCACTGCAGCTGCCATCGTCCCTGGCACCCAACTCCGAGGCCATAGAACAAATCTGTCTTCATGCACAAAGGCCTCCGACTACACGGCTGCATAATGAAGATACATAGTGAAAGATGAAATACTATTCATTCTCCCTTTCTCTTGCCCTCAATGAGAGAAGAAATCAGACCTTCTAGAACATAAGACATTGAAAAGACAGCAGTCTGTAGAAAGAGCATGATAAAGCTCTGCTAAGATAGTGCCTCCTAATGCAAACAAAGAAGTTAGAAGAATAGGAAAGAATAGAAACACTGTTATACGTTGCAATGAAAATTCATATGCTTTTGAAACAGTACCTTAAAATTTATAACCACTTCCCTTCCTCCCTCAAATTAACAATTTTATTCACAGCTATTCAAGCCTATACTATAAGCTCACTGTTATATACCTCACAGAAGCAAACAGGGGCACTTGGGCTCAGAATCACCTTTAAAATAGTTGCTTCCTTCTTCACTTTGTATTTACATTTGTACATGTGTGCAAGGTATTTTATCTACAAAGGAGTAGATACACTGGCAGAGTATTTTATAATCCCTCGTAAATACGCCATCATGAATAAGATTTAGAAATGATTACAAAGAATGTTTTCACTAGAGAAACAATCAATATAACAACTTTCCCAACTGTCTTTCATGTAACACCTGCTTTATATCTTGTTATCTTTAACTTTGGAAAGTGTACAGCCAGAATGCTCCTTAGAAGGATGGCGAGACTACATCTCACATACTTTGGACATGTTAACAGGAGGGATCAGTCCCTAGCGAAGGATATCATGCTTGGTAAAGCAGAGGCCCGGCAAAAAAGAGGCAGACCCTCAATGAGATGGCGTGACGTAGTGGCTGCAACAATGGGCTCAAGCATAACGACTGTGAGGATGGCGCAGGACAGGCAGTGTTTCGTTCTGTTGTACACAGGGTTACTAAGAGTCAGACCCAACTCAACAGACCTAACAACAGCATCTTTAAAAACTTAAAGGGTGAGCCAGGATTAAATAACAAAAGAATATTAAATAATTAGCCCGTTTTTGGACATACAATGAGTACTCAATAAATGGCGATTATTTTTTAAAAGTTCATAATCTAACAAAGTAATAAGTTTTAAAGGAAAAACCCTAATATCTCTTTCTTGAGTTGTTGTCTCTGCTTATAAAAGTTTTTAAACATTTCCTAATATAATCTTTCTACTTAAAAGAATGTTAAAATTTCTCTCCCAACTGATGTATAGATTTAACACAATTCCTATCAAAATTTGCAGCAGGCTTTTTTTCTGTATAAATTGACAAGCTGATTCTAAATTTTATATAGAAATGTGAAGGACCCAGAATAACCAAAACAATTTTGAAGAAAGAAAAGCTGAATGATTTACACTCTGATTTTAAAATGTTATATTTTATATTTATATATATATTTACATATTTAAATCTATACTGTATCCATAACCAAAAACCTGTTGCTATCGAGTCGATTACAACTCACAGTGACCCTATAAGACAGAGTGGACCTGCCCCATAGGGTTTCCAAGGCTATAATCTTTATGGAAACAGAACGCCACATTTTTCTCTTGTGCAGCAGCTGGTGGGTTAGAACCACTAACATTTCAGTTAGCAGCCGAGCACTTCACCATTGCGCCACGAGGACTCCTTATTTCATATATATATATATAGATATAGATATAGATATATCTACATATATACATATATCTGTGTGTATGCACACACTCATTATAAAATTACAATAATCAGGACAATGTGATATTGACATAAGGATAGCCATACAGATTAATGGAACAGAAACTGAAAATTTAGAAACAAATCCTTACATTTATAGTCAACTGATTTTCAACCAAGGTACCAAGGCAATTCAATGTGGAAAGGATAGTGTTTTCAACAAATTTTGCTGGGACAAACATACCCACATACAAAAAGATGAGCTTAAACCCTTACTTCACATCATGCACAAAAATTAACTCAAAATGAAAAATAGATCTAAGTGTAAAACCTAAAACTATAAAACTTTTAGAAGAAAACATAGGAGAAAATCTTCATGACCTTATTTAGGCAAAAAGTTCTTATATATGACATCGAAAGTACAATTCACAAAAGAAAAAAATCATAAATTAGGCTTCATAAAAAATAAAGACTTTAACACTTCAAAAGATACCCTTAAGAAAATGAAGACAGACCAATGTCATAAAACAATATGTGTACTGACTGTTTAATGAGAAACTATTTGTTCTGCAAACCTTCACCTAAAGGACAATAGAAAAATTAAAAAAAAAAAAAAAGAAAATGAAGACAAGCTACAGAATAGGATAAAATATTTGCGATTCACACAACTGATAAAGGTATTGCATCCACAAAATACAGAGAACTCTTACACATCAATAATAAGACAAATAACCCAATTAAATAGTGGGCCAGAGATTCTGAATAAACATTTCACCAAAGAAGATACAGGAATGGCTATACTACACACATGCTCAACATCAACAAAGACAAATTAAAACCACAGTGACATACCACTACTGGAAGTACTGGAACTTATACAAAGATTCAGCAGAGTAGCAGGATACAAAATAAGCATACAAAAATCAGTTGGATACCTATACACCAATAAAGAGAACGACAAAAAGGAAATCAGAAAAACAATACCGTTTATAACAGTCCCTAAAAAAATAAAATACTTAGGCATAAATCTAACCAGGGATGTAAAAGACCTATACATAGAAAACTACAAAACACTACTGCAAGAAATCAAGAGAGATCTACATAAATGGAAAAACATACCATATTCATGGATAGGTAGACTCAACATTGTGAAAATGTCAATTTGACCCAAAGCAATCTAAAAATACAATGCAATCCTGATCAAAATACCAACAACATTCTTTAAAGAGATGGAAAAACTAATCATTAACTTTATACGGAAAGGGAAGAGGCCCCGGATAAGTAAAACACTACTGAAAAAGAAGAATAAAGTAGGAGGACTGGCACTACCTGACCTCAGAACCTACTATCTAGCTATGGTAGTCAAAATAGCCTGGTACTGGTCCAGTGACACATACACTGACCAATGGAACAGAACTGAAAACCCAGATGGCAATCCATCCACCTACGGTCACCTGATCAGTCACAAGGGCCCAAAGTCCACCAAATGGGGGAAAAGACAGTCTTTTTTAACAAATGGTGCAGGCACAATTGGATGTCCATCTGCAAAAAACTGAAACAGGACCCCTACCTCACACCATACACAAAAACTAATTCAAAATGGATCAAAGACATAAATATAAAACCAAAAACTATAAAGATCATAGAAGAAAAACTAGGATCAACGCTAGAGGCCCTAATACACGGCATTAACAGGATACAAACTGTAACTAACAACACACAAACTCCAGAAGATAAGCTAGGTAACTAGGATCTTCCAAAAATTAAAAACTTAGGCTTATCAAAAGACTTCACCAAAAGAGTAAAAAGAAAACCTACAGACTGGGAAAACAAAATTGGCTGTAACAAATTTGACAAAGGTCTAACTCTAAAATCAAGAGGAAAATGCAACATCTCTACAACAAAAAGACAATTCAATTAAAAAACGGGCAAAGGCAATGAACAGACACTTCACCAAAGAACACGTTCAAGCGGCTAACAAACATGAGGAAATGCTCACGACCGCTAGCCCTTACAGAAATGCAAATCAAAACCACAATGAGATACCATCTCACCTCGGCATTACTGGCACAAATCTAAAAAAACAGAAAATAACAAATGTTGGAGAGGCTGCGGGGAGACTGGAACTCTTATGCACTGCCAGTGGGAATGCAAAATGGTAAAACCATTTTGGAAAACGATATGGCTCTTCCTCAGAAAGTTACAAATAGAAATATCATATGATCCAGCAGTCCCACTCCTAGGAATATATCCTAGAGAAATAAGAGCCATCATACGAATAGACATATGCACACCCATGTTCACTGCAGCATTGTTCACAATAGCAAAAAGATGGAAACAACCTAGATGCCCATCAACAGTTGAGTGGATAAACAAACTATGGTACCTACACACCATGGAGTGTTATGCAACAATAAAGAACAATGATGAATCTGGGAAGTATCCCACAACATGGATGAATCTGGAGGGCATTATGCTGAGTGAAATAAGTCAATCACAAAAGGACAAATATTGTATGAGACCACTACTGTAAAGCCTTACACACAAAAAGAAACAATCTTTGATGGTTATGAGGAAGGGGAGGGGTGGGGATGGAAAAACACTAAACAGGCAATGGATAAGTGGTAACTTTGGTGAAGGGTAAGACAGTACATAATACTGGGGAAGCCATCACACTTGAGCAGGGCAAGGTCATGGAAGCTCTATAGACACATCCAAACTCCATGAAGGACCGAATTGCTAGGCTGAGGGCTGTGGGGACCATGGTCTTGGGGAACATCTAGGTCAACTGGCGTAACATAGTTTGTAAAGAAAATGTTCTACTTTGGTGAGTAGCAACTGGGGTCTTAAAAGCTTGTTGAGTGGCCATCTAAGATACTCCACTGGTCTCACCTCGTTAGGAGTAAGGGAGAGTGAAGAAAACTAAAGACACAAGGGAAAGATTAGTCCAAAGGACTAATGGACCTCAACTACCATAGTCTCCACCAGACTGAGTGCAGTACAACTAGATGGTGCCTGGCAAAGAAAAAAGTGAAATAATCCAAATGTCCATCAAATGGGTGAATGGGTAAACAAAATGTGGTACATTCATACAATGGAATACTCTTCAGCAATAAAAAGGAACAAAATGATACTTGCAACAATATCAATGAATCTCAAAAACATACGAGGTGAATACCAGTCACAAAAGATCACATATTATATGATTCCATTCATATGACATGTCCAGAATGGGCAAATCCAGAGAGACACAAAGGACATTCGGAGTTGCCTGGGCCTGGGGGTGCAAAGTAGGATTGTAAATAGGTACAAGGGATCTTTTTTTTGGCGGGGGGTTGGAAATGTTCTAAACCGGCATTGTGGTGGTGGCTGCACAATGCTGTAAATTTGCTAAAAATCATCAAATTGTACATTTAAATCATTTGACTTTTATGGTATGTAAATTATCAGTCTTGGTAATAATGTTGAAAAAAAATAAAATGTTAAAAAATATGTTTTCAGACTTTAGTAAGTTCTACTTTTCAAAGTGAGACCTAACGTACCTATTCCAGAAAATTTCAAAGAAACTTGGTTTTAAAAACACAGCAAAACTCCCTTAATCAGAGAGCAGCTAATAATTGGTCTTGATCTATGTACACACAAAGTATATAAAACTGTTGCACGGCTCCCTCCTGAGGTTTTACAAGAAAACAACTGATCGCGCTCTCTATTTATTAGCTTATAATGAGAACAGTCTTTGTCTCAGTTTCCTAGGGCTGCTGTAACAAAATACCATACAGTGGGTGGCTTTAAAGAACAGAAGTATATAATCTCTCAGTTCTAGAGGCTAGAAGTCCAAACCAGGGTACTGGCCATGCTGATTCCTTCTGCAGGCTCTGAGAGAGAAACTGTTTCACACCTCTCTCCCAGCTTCCGGCAGCTCTTGGCCATCCTTGGTGTTCCCTGGCTTATTGACACGTCTTCACATGATCATCTCTCCTCTGTCTCTGTCTCTGTGTCTGTTCTCCTCTTCTGTAAGGGACCACTTAGATAGAATTAGGACCCACCCTGCTCCCGTATGACCTCATTTCCAAAGACTACCTTTCCAAACAAGATCACATTCACAGGTACCAGGTGTGAGGACTTCAATGTATCTTTGGGGAGACAAAGTTCAATCTATAATAGTTCTATAGGAGGTATGAATAACAAGTAACACTGAATGATTCAAAATGAACTATTTTCAAAAATTAATCTCCCAGTAACTAGGCTACATATGAAGTCAAAACCCATTTGTCCAGGAAAGATCATAGTTACTTCCCATAGTCTTAACCATGCTCAATATGTGCACCCTTGTGACACCCAGTAGACATCAATCGTGTAGTCTCATTCATCTCAGAATCATCTTTGTAGCATATCATCATTGATGGCTGAAATGATGGCTGTGATGTACTCTTTTATTTCCACAAGAAGTCCTATGGTGCCATTTGGAGAGTTAAGTACTAATTTTTTTAATGTTCAATAATTTTTTAATCACCTTTTAAGATTGATGACCCTTACATTCAACCCAGATGTCTTCGTTAGTCTCTTAAAAGCTGCTGCTCTAATAACCTATACTTTTATCTCCTACACTTGTCTTTCTCATTCTCCACAGAAAACTGCAGGACCACGCTAACTCACTAGCTGTTGTCCAACTTCAGCAGAGGACTTGACATTTCTCAATAACTCTTTTACTCACGTCTTATCAATTCTTAGACACATTCTCCAAAAGACTACTACAAACACCTTCCCTCTTCCTCAAAATGCTCAACTCATTCCTTCTCACCTCAGGAGGCCCTGAGGAGCAAATCTCTCCATCCTTCTAGTCCACCTTAACTCACTGGTTCCCTCTCTTATTCTTTGTGGTATTATTCTACTCATTTTAGAATAGAAAAGAAATGATAGAGTATTTGTAATAAAAAAGAGTTGAGTCTGATAAGGTCGAGAACCACCCTTTCTCTAATAAACCAGTTTATCAGAATGGATGAAAAAAAGTTGATATTGCTGACCAACTCTTGCTTCTGCATCTTTGAAAACTTCTTGGACTATTCCATCTATACCTCCTTGATTAGAAACTTCTCATTTATTCTAACTGGAGGAATCCACTACAGTTCTGGCATCCATCCTCACTCCTTGGAAAATCTCATCCACTATCAGGACTTCAGTTAATACTGCTAAATGGCTGATTCTCTGGCCCCCACTTTCCAAAGTATACAATCCACATTCCCAGATGCTGGCAGATATTCCACTCTTGATGTACCATCTCCCAAAATCCAGTGTCGTCAAGTCCTTTTCGACTCACAGCGACCTCCTAGGGTTTCTATGGTTGTAAATCTCTACAGAAGCAGACTGCCACATCTTTCTCCCACAGAGATGCTGGTGGTTTCAAACCACCGACCTTTCAGTTAGAAGTCGACTTGCTTTAACCACTGCACTACCAGGGCTCCTTTGATATACCACAGGCCTACACAAACTCAAAGTCCTATCTGCCCCAAACCAGCTAGTTCGTCTGTCTTTCCTATTTATAACAGTTATTCAGACTCAAAGTCTGTTGATCATTTTTTACATTCCCCCTACTTCTCTTCTTAAAGGCAATCAGTCCCGACTTCTAGTTAATTCTTCTTTTGTGATGATTTCTGGACTCTGTCCTTTCCTTCCTATATTAGTTTTCTCAGTTAGGTTCTTATCATCTCACATCTGAACTGTTGTTGTTAATTGCTGTCAAGTTGATTCTGACTCATGGCAACCCCAAGTGGTAGGGCAGACCTGCACTCTTGTAGGATTTTCAAGGCTGTGACCTCTCGGAAGTAGATCACCAGGCCTAGCGGCTTCTTACATCCAGACTCTTCTCACTTTATTCCATCCTCCTGCAGCTACTGCCAGATCACTATTCCCAAAACATCACCAAAATTCAATAAAGTCTAAACTTCCCAGCCTGAAATTCAAAGATCTCTATTACCTGGCTTCAAGTTACCTTTTCCAATTTCATCTTTTACTATTTCCCTACCAAAACCAAACCAAACCAGTTGTCGTTGAGTCAATTCTGATTCATGGCAGCCCCATGTGTTAGAGAGCAGAACTGCTCCACAGGGTTTTCTTGGCTAGAATTTTTACAGAAGTAGATTGCCAGACCATTGTGCCAGGCCATCTTCGTGGTGGCTCTGGGTGGGTTCAAACCGTCAACCTTCAGGTTAGAACAACAACAAAAAAACCTGCCATCAAATCGATTCCAACTCATAGCAACCCTACAGGACAGAGCAGAACTGCCCCACAGGGTTTCCAAGGAGCAGCTGGTGGATTTGAACTGCTGACCTTTTGGTTAGCAGCCATAGCTCTTAACCATTGGGCCAACAGGGCTGCTTTAGGTTAGCAGTCGAGTACAAACCATTTGTGCCACCCAGGAACCTTAATTTCCTGTCAGACCCACTCCGATCTTCAAGTAAAGAGTTCTTTAAAACTCATCTGACCACGGGCTTCTACTGCCATTTCATAGGATGGAGGAATTATTTACATGCTGTCTGAGTAACTGACCACTGACTAGCCTGACCACTGGCTGTTTTCTCCTGGTTATCCTGGAACTGGACTCGGATCATACTTCAGCTCCCTGACTACAGCTCGACGTCCCTGGTAAAGTGTCTGCTTCAGAATCATACTCATATTCATCAGACTTCCTGACCTGTGTTCACATGTGATCCTGGGTCCACTGCTCTGCACTCTCTGGTTACTGCTGTGCCTTTCTGGATGCTGTCCTGCCCTTGTCCTATGAACAACGACTTTATAAGACTTACCAAGTTGAGGCAATATCCTTCAAAGACAAAATGAGATACACTCTTCCAGGAAACATATTTAGACAGTTCCCAACTAATACTATTCTTTCTCTTCTCTAAATTTCTTCTAAAGTGTTATTTATAGAAATCATGGCACTTACATGATTTTACAGTCTACTTACTGTATATATGCATGCCTTATCTCCCTTACTAAACTATAAACTATTTGAGGAAGGAGTCTGTGATTGTTAAGACTGTGTGTCAACTTGGCTGGGCCATGATTCTCAGTATTTTAATGTAATCACTCCCATGACTGAATATACTGTGAGTAGCCAATCAGATGAAAGGAAGTCTCCTTGGGGGTGTGGCCCGCACCTGAATATAAGCAGCGTTCTGGCTTTTTGCTCTCTCTGGATCCTGCGGCTGCTTCCTGTCGTCTCATCTCCCGTTCTTGGGACTTGAGCTGTCAGCTTATCTGCCGAACCTGGGATTCGTCGATCTGCACAGCCTGTGAGTGGGAGCCCTGCTCTCCGACCTGCCGATCTTGGGCTTGCCAGCTTCTGCAGCTATGTGACTTGGGAGAGGCCTCTACCTTGATCCACAGACTTGGGATGTTCTAGCCTCTACAATCACGAGAGCTGTTTCCTTGATATAATCTCTCTCTCTATATATATTTATACACTTTACTGGTTTTGCTTCTCTAGAGAACCCAGCCTAAGACAGAGTCCATATCACATGAATCTACTGAGTTCTGATATTTTATAAATGACTACGTTAATTTGCTTTATTATGTACAGTCTTAAATGTCAAGACTAGAAAATTCTAGTTCTAATGTTATAGTCTATATAAAGACAACCTGTACTTAATGACCATAGGCCTCCACTCCCACCCTGGACACATGATTTGGGGACAAAAGTTTAAATAAAACAAACCAAAAGATACAAAAGTCAGGTATCACAAACTTAAGCAGCAGGATGGTCTCCATCATTCCTTATTCACTCTTCTGAATGAGGACAGGAGAATGCATGACCTGAGTATCTTTCTGGCAATCTTCCATAATAACTGTCTCTCACATGACCTGACTTCAAGACTTACTATAAAACTACAGTGACCAAGACTGTGTGGTATCGGTGAAGAGACAGACAAATAGATTAGTGGAACAGAACAGAGAGCCCAGATATAGATCCACACAAATATAGTCAGCTGATCTGTGACAAAGGAGAAAAGGCAATTCAGTGGCAAAAGGATGGTCTTTTCAACAAACGCTGCTGGAATAACTGGTCATCTACATGCAAAAAAAATGTTTGCAATTAATTTATATGTACACAGATCAAGTTCTTAGATATGATGTCAAAAGCAAATAAATTTTAGAATTAATTTGTTTATATATTTCACAAAATATACATTACGTATTTTGAACTTATATATTTCACAAAAAATTAACTCAAAATGGATCACGGACCTAAAGCAAAATTATGTAACATCTAGAAGATAACATAGGAAAACAATAGGTGACCTTGGGTTTGGCAATGACTTTTTAGATACAATTCCAAAAGCATGAGCCATAAAAGAAAAAACTGATAAGCTGAACCTCATTACAATGAAAAACTTCTGCTCTGCAAAAGACACTGTTAAGAGAATGAAAAAAGCCACAGACTGGGAGAAAATATTTGCAAAACACATATCTGATCAAAGACTTGTATCCAAGATATTTAAAAAAAAAGAAAAAAAAAAACTCTTGAAACTCAACAGTAAGAAAACAATCCCATTTAAAAATGGGCAAAAGATCTGAACAGACACCTCACCAAAGAATATAAAACCAAAAAAACCAAACCCGCTGCAGTCGAGTCGATTCCAACTCATAGCGACCCTACAGGACAGAGACGAACTGCCCCATAGAGTTTCCAAGGAGCACCTGGTGGATGGGAACTGCTCACCTTTTGGTTAGCAGCCACAGCTCTTAACCACTACGCCACCAGGTTTTCCACCAAAGAATACAGATAGCAGATAAATACATGAAAACATACTCAGTATCATATGTTGTTGTTAATTGCCATCAAGTTAATTCTGACTCATCGTGACCGGAAACTGTAAATCAAAACAATAATGAGATACTACTTGCACACCTATTAGAATGGCTAAAATCCAAAATACTGACACCACTAAATGCTGGCAAAGATGTGGAGTGACAGGAACTCTCATTCATTGCTGGTGGGAACGCAAAATAGTACAGCCACTTCGGAAGACAGTCTGGCAGTTTCTTACAAAGCTAAACACAGGCTTACCACTGATTCCAACAATTGTGCTCCTAGGGATTTACCAATTGAGATGAAAATGTACGTCCACATAAACACATGCACACAAACGTTTACCGCAGCTTTATTCATAATTGCCAAAAATTAGAAGCAACCAAGATTTCCTTCAATAGGTGAGCAGATAAACTATGGGGCATTCATACCAAACCTGTTGCTGCGAAGTGTATTTGAACTCATAGCAACCGTACAGGACAGAGTAGAACTGCCCCATAGTTTCCAGGGAATGGCTGGTAGATTCGAACTGCTGACCTTTTAGTTAGCAGCTGAGCTCTTAACCACTGCACCACAAGGGCTCCATGGGCATCCATACAATAGAGTATTACTCAGGGACAAAAAGAAATGAGCTATCAAGCTACGAGAAAACATGAAAGCTCCGTAAATGCATACTGCTAAGTGAAAGAAGGCAGTCTAAAAAAGCTACATATGATTCCAACTCTATGACATTCTGGAAAAGGCAGCTATGGTCAATGAAAAGATAAGTGGTTGCCAAGGAGCCGGGGGAAGGAGGGAGTAGAGATGAATAGCTGGAACACAGGGCATAGTGAAGATACTCTGTATGATACTGTAATGATGGACATTTTGACATCTGTCAAAACCCATAGCGCTGTACAATATAAACAGTGTACTTTAGTTAATAATAATGTATCAATATTGGTTTATCAATCCTTACAAATGTACTACAGGAATGTAAGGTGTTAACAGACACAATGACAAATGAAAATCCCTTATATTCAAAGGGGGGCCCTGGTGGCACAGTGGTTAAGAGCCACAGCATGCTATGGCTGCTAACCAAAAGGTGAGCAGTTCAAATCTACCAGCCACTCCGTCCTATAGAGTCACTATGAGTCGGAATCGACTCGACTCGATGGCAATGGTTTGGTTTTTGGTTTTTACATTCAAAGGGTTCTAACAAATGTCTAGCAGTAGGACAGTACCTCTAGCACACAGTACCCCCTCAGTAATTTTCTGTTTAAAGAGGTTCTTACTATTATTATCACATTTACAGATAAGAGCCAAAGGCTTGGATACGTCAAGTTTAAGGTTACACAACTTAATAGAGAGACTAGATTTGAATCCAGACAATCTGACCCCAGAGCCCTCACCTTTAACTACTACACTGTTAAGACTAGAAAATGCCTGTAAAGATACATACCAAACAACTGACGGTGTTTATTTCTGGGAAATGGACCAAGGAGGACTGCTACTTTCAATTTTTTATTTTCAGAATTTTTCAAAATTCTTACCATGTATATATCATATTTCAAATAAAAAAGCAAAGATTTTTTTAAATTGAGGTATAAGTTACATATATTGAAATGCACAAATCTTAAATATATAGTTTGAGGAGTTTTGACAAATGCATATACCTATATAACTCACACCCCTATCAAAACATATCAAGAATAGCTCCATTATCTCAGGAAGTTCTGTTGTTTCTTGGAAGTCAATTACCACCCTGTTGTCCCAGAGGCAACCACTGTTCTGATTTCTATCATCAGATTAATTTTGTATGTACTAAAAATTTATGTGAAGGGAATCATACTATATGTACTCTTTTGTCTCGGATTAGCGTGTTTCCGAGATTCATCTATTTTGGTGTGAGCAGCAGTAGTTTATTCCTTTGCGTTGATGAACTGGATTCCATCGTATGAATGAATATACCACAATTTGTTTATCTACTCACCTACTGATGAACAGTAAGGCTTTCATTTCTCTTTGGGTAAATTCCCGGGAATGGAATTGTTGGGTCAAAGGGTAGGTATATGCTTAAGATACCACCACCAATTTTCCAAAATGGTTCTACTATTTTATACTCCTACAAACAATGTAAAAGAAAGAGTTCTAGTTGCTTCCCATCTCTGCCAACACTTGGTGTTATAATTTTAATTTTAGCTATTGTAATATGTATGTAGTGGTATCTCACTGTGGTTTTAATTTGTATATCTCCAACGACTGATGAAATTGAGCACGTTCTCACTTACTTATTGGCCACTTGTATTTTGTGACTGCCTTTGTGCAATGTCTGTTCATGATTTTGCCCACTTAAAAAAAAAAAATGTACTGCCTTTTTTTGAGTCGTAGGAGTCCTTTATACAACCTGGATACAATCTGTCAGATATACAGGTTACTATTACATGTTCATGGATTAGAAACTTCCTGTTGTTAAAATGTCAATTATCACCTAATTCATCTAGAGATTCAACACAATCCCAATCAAAATCCCAGGAGGGTTTTTGAAGAAATTGACAAATTAATTCTAAAGTTTATATGGAAATGCAAAGGACCTAGAAGAGTCAAACCAAATTTGAAAAAGATTAACAAAGTCGGAGAGTTTATACTATCTGTTTTCAACACTTAGTAAAGGTTACAGTAATCAAGACGGTATGTAAATCAGTATTTAATGTGTTGGCACTGATCCACTGAACTCTAATTTTTATTTATGACCAGTCGAGTATGTCCATGAGAACACAAATGAATCATCAATAGAAAAATAATTTTAAATAACAGTGCCCACAGCAACAACTGTGACAAAACCATCTTACTGAAACAGCCAAAACATCCTCTTTTATAACAACTTTGTAAAAAATGACCATATATTTTTAATGCGACACTTCACATAATATTCTTTACTTTTAAAGAATATTTTTATGAGGGCTAATAAATTACTATTTTTTTCATTTGTGGAAGCCTTTTTAATGCTTAGATAAATGTCACTGATTTGTCTAAGAATATCATGTCAATTGTATGGACATTCATAATGGGGACTCTTCTGTTCCTTTTTAACAGCTTTATTGAAGTATAATAATTTCATCCACCATAACTGTAATTAAGTGATTTTTAGTAAATATATAAACTTGTGTAACCATCAGTACAATCCAATTTTACAACATTTCCATGATCCCTAGAAATTCCTATCTGCCAGTGTGTGGTCTCTTCCAACACCACCACCCCTACCAGGCCTAGACAATCACTAACATGCAAAAAAAGAAAAAAAAAAGATGGTATGGTATGGGCATAAGGATACACAAACAGACCAACGGTACCAAAAAAAGTCCAGAAAGAGACCCACACTTACACAGTCAGTAGATTCTTGATAATGGCACTAGAATAATCCAACAGAGTAGGAAAAGTCTTCCCAACAAATGGTGCTGGAACAACTGGAGATCCACATGGAGGGAAAAAAAAAAGAACCTCAAACTCCTACCTTATACTATACAAAAAAATGAAATTGGACATGAGTCACAGACCTAAATGAAAACCAACATTATAAGGCGTCTAAAAGAAAGCATAAGAGAATATCTTTGCTACCCTGGGGTAGATAAAAACTCCTTAAGATAGAACATAGAAAGTATTAACTACAAAAGAAAATACTGATAAATCAATTCACTGATTTACCAAAATTTATCAAAAATATTGACAACTAATAATTTAAAACTTCTGCATAAAAAATCATTAACCATTCTTTGCTTGGTTTTACTCTTTATCCATATGCAAGTATATTAAAAAAAAAACAGTCTGCAGAAGGTACTGAAACTAGATTTCAACAAGGCTAAGTTGCCACCTTTGCAACTCCACACAAAATAAATGCATGAATTCTCTCCAGCACAAATACCATAAGCTTACAAGGCTTCTCATGAAAGTCTGATGTGTACCAGAAGATCCTGGTACACCTTCTCCTGCCCAGATCAGATAGAACTGAACTTCCAGACATGGTCCTGAAAGTACTATTTGTGTTCCTCCAGTACCAGTCTAAGGTAGATACTAAACGCTCCCACAACATGTCATGCTGTGCTTAACCCCTTTCTGTTAGAATAAGGAACAGCAGCTTCCTTACCTCCCTAATATTTTACAGAAAACAACTTACTGTACATATTAAATAAGCAAATGAAATAATCCCCACTTCTCTTAGTGGGAAGGATAAAAATTATTGATCTATATCACTGTGATTATTCTTTATGTCTTTCTGCAGTACCTTATTATCTTGGTTGTTTAAAAAGTAAGGAATCATATGTAATACCAGAAGTAGTTACAAGTAGCAGAATATTTCCCCTTGCTTTGTAATGTGGATGTCTGTACTAATGCATTCAGGATAAGAAAACTGCTTTTCTTTGTGTTCCTTTTAAAAAGATTGCAAGTCATTAAAATGGATTAAGTTAGCAAAATATCAAAAATATGGGGAAAAATCATTCAAAAGACCAAAAGGGAATATATAATTCTGTACAGTATAAATACTGATCAAAACTTAATCAAATTCTCATTTTAAACATTTTTCTTCATAACCAATAACATTTATTTGTATCATTTCATTTAGCTGAAATAAAGGTTATTAGTGACAGTTCTTTATTTTGCTAAATCTAAACTATTAACACACTTTATAGCAATACTGCAAAATAAAAAAATTGGGGGAAAAAGTTTTTCATGAATATTTTGAGAAAGAGGTAAGAGTAGTTAGATTTGATAGGGCATAGTTATGCAACTTTACCAAAAAAATAAGCTCAGTGGCTCAACTGAGAAACGTTTCTGCTTTCAGTAAAATGTTTACCAGTTAATCTTAACCATAAAAACAGCGTTCAAAGTCAGCCTCAGTTGAGAGTAAAAACTCTAGTTATAGCATAATGGAGGAGGAGGCAAGGGATCTGAGGCTGAAGAGCCCATGGGTATGAGGGGACAGAGCTCCTGGGTGGCTCAAACAGTTAAGAGCTCAACTACTAGCAGAAAGGTTAGCAGTTCGAACCTACCCAGAGGTGCCTCGGAAGACAGGCCTGGTGATCTACTTCCCAAAGGTTACAGCCTTGAAAACCCTATGGAGCAGTTCTACTCTGCACACATGGGATGATCATGAGTGAGGATCCACTCGACAGCAACCAACGACAGTATGAGGGGCTTTACTGTCCTAGGTGCTTTTGTAACACTAGCTCATTTAATCCTAACAATCCAAATTTTATTCCCATTTTAGATAAATGAAATAACTTGCCCAATCCAGAATCAGAACTCAGGTGTATTATACAGACTCCAAAGCCCCAATTCTTTACCACCAGACTCTTTACCACTAGAAGAAGTCTCAGGACTAGGATGATCATACCTCCCAGTTGGCTGGCCCAAGGCAGTTCCAGTTTATGCCCACCTTTCCAGCACAATTACTAATAGTCCCCCCTCCCTTTCTGTCAGAAGTATCCACATTTGAACAATAAATCATTTGGTCACCCTATCCATGACAGGGAGCCCTGGTGGCACAGTGGTTAAGAGCTTAGCTGCTAACCAAAAAGTTGGTAGTTGGAATCCACCAGCTGCTCCTTAGAAACCCTATGGGGCAGTTCTACTCTGTCCTATAGGGTCACTGTAGGTTGGAATCGACTCAACGGCAACGGGTTTGCTATCTACGACAAATTAGAGGTAAATAAATCACAAAATGCTCTTTAAATACGCTAGTTGAACCCAAACTTTCCATTCAGACCATCAAATATTTACTAAGAGGCTACTACATGCCAGATGGTAAACTAAACACGAGGAGGAAGAGAACTTGCCCTCAAGGAGCAGAGCCAGACAAAGGCTCTGCATGGTGCCCAGAAGCAACTTGCTCAACCAAAGGGATCACTGCAACAGCATGGAAAGAGTCTGGCAATATATCAAGCCTAACCTTTACCCAAAGCACCGTTTTAGGGATAAAAACAGCGGCTGCATTTTAAATGGAATGAAGAATTCCAGGCTAAGAAAGGATGGCCCTCTCATAAATTTCTAAAATGGCAAAGTCAAAATACTTTGGCCTACCTCATAGGTATATCGCGAGAAATAAAAAGGTGCTTATCCACATTTCCCCTTCCCCACTTTTCTGTCTTAATAAAATTTTAATATCATTCCCCAAAGTATAATATGTTGCCAGGGACCAAAACAAACAAACAAAAAAATCAGTAACAATGCATTTGCTTTCTTTTAGGAAAGAATCATTTCAACTTCTAGAAGAAAATCTTCACCTAGATGGGGAACAGAAACATCAAGATAATAAAAGAAACACCCTTACTAGCACAACTGCCTTAGGGGAGTTCTACAGTACAGACCACAGAAAGCATTTGGTCAAATGAGTTTAATCCATATTTATGAAGCATTTAGGGTCTAGATATTACTAACTCAATATATCCAAAAAATAAGGGGAGGAGGAATGTTTTCTGGTATAGCCCTTAGACCTTTCATATGGTAATTCAAGGAAAAACAGAAAGCTAGGCTGTTAAGAGATCCCTAGGACCAAGCTGTATTTCATAAGTCTTCTGGTGAAAAGCACCTAACCAGAGTTAAAAACAATTTATCTAATTAAAAATTTGAAAACACAGCTAAACATCCCTCTCACTGAAGAACTAGTGACTTCAACAACTTTCACAGCTAGATTCTATGAAAACACCTACCTTTTTCAGGGAATGAGGTATCTGAGAAAAAGGTGCTCCGGCAGAAGAAATAAATTCTAAACCCAGAAAACCTTGAGCAGCTCAGTTCATTCCTTGGCCAAGGGAAGATAACAGTAGCTTGATAGTCACTTGTGAAAAATAGGGATCCCACACAAAGTGCTGGGAATTTTCATTATCAGCCCCAGTACAGTTATAACCTTCTGTTATACACTCAAATGACAGTGAGAGGCATTCTTGAAAAAATAAAGTAACAGAAATCCTAAAACAGCCAATATCCCAAAATTCACTTTTATATATAGTTTTCCTATACTAAAGATCAGTTTCCATTTTGGCAGTGCACACACTAAGTGGTGTGAGTGGTAACTGAGAAGCTGTGTGGAACTGTGTTCCCCAAAGGAAGCCTGAGAATGGAAGGGAGGGTGTTCATCCTAGGGACAAACTATTTGTAAATAAGCAGAGTTGACTTATACACTAAGTAGATCTTGCTTTTCAAACTCCAGATACTTCAGATACTCAGACCTGTGATGATTATATTAATATCAAATATAATTACTCTCATTCTCTTCACTCCATAGTCTACATAGTCCATCTGAACAAGGAGGGTACGTTTATATCAAACCAAGCGCGCAAATGAACACCTGTTCATGTTAGACTCTTTCCTCTATTCAAGAAGTCTGAGGGGGAAAACCCTAAAGGTCAGACCATATTACAAAGAATCCCAAGTAAAGATCCACATCTTGATTTTGTTGTATCAAATACTACCGCAATAAGGAGGCTACATACGCACATTCTATTGAGAATTATGTGCCAAATACTTTATATGCATGTGTTTCATGTATGCATTAACTCACTTAATTCTTACAGGAGGTTGATACTACCATTACCTGCATTTTACACATTGACTGAGGTTAAGTAACTTGCCCCAAATCACACAGTCAGCAGTGGCAGAGCCAGGATTCGAATCCAAGAAGTCTGACACCAAAGCTCCACATTCTTAACTACTCCAATATTGTCTGAAGGACCTCCAGCAAGTCAGAGTCTCCTAGGGCAAAAACCTATGCCACTGTATTTTATTCAATAGCTTATTTACATCAGTACGAACTCACAGATACTTTACACTTTGCGTTATAATCCAATACTACTCTATTTTGTTTCTCAAATTGTTCCAGCTTTGGTCACTGGAAGCTCTTTCAGTTGGCTCCTGGGCCCCTCTGATGCCCCCATCAATGTGGGGTTTTTTTTTTTGCCTGTTTTTGTTATTGGGCTTTGTTTGTTTCAGTACTTCTTTATTTTTTGCACTACAAGATGCTTCAGGTTCATCCTGTATATTTCCTGCCCCACTCCTAAAATCAGCCGTGTGTCTAAGGAGCCCTGGTTCCTTTTATTGGAGACAAGATCTGGGCATGAGACTGTCATTTCTTTTAACCCTGTCAGCTAACAGAGCACAAAAATATATGTGAATTAAACCAAAAATATCCCCTGAAGTTATCTTAAAACCAAACAATAGTTTAGCTGAACTAGTAAAAGAGGTCTGCCTTGAGCGTTATGCTCTCTTAAGAATTATCTATATGGGATCAAACAGACAACAGCAACTTGAAAGACTCGATAGGAAACTTAGGGGGCAGTGAGTTTATGTTAATGGGGGCAGAACAACTCAGAAAAAGAGCGTGAGAATGGTTGCACAACTTGAAGAATGTAATCAATGTCACTAAATGGTACCTGGAAAAACTGTTGGAGTATGTTTTGCTGCGTATATTCTCAACAACAAAATAAAAAAAAAATGTGAGTATACTAACCAAATTACTTACATATCATATTAAGATAAACATGAGTTTGTGACGTCTCCAACTCTAATCCATTAACACATGGATCATTCTAGCCTTCTCCCCTTGCTTATCTATAAACTCTCACTCCAACAGTGAGAAACCTGGTTCCCACCATCTGCCGTCCATTTACTTAATTGTTCAACTGTAGAATATATAGCAGTATCAGAATTGTTAACTTGCACCTGTGGGAAACACCTTTCTCAATTAGAATATAGTGCTTATGTGCAGTTTCTTTTGCCTTTAGTCTTGCCATCTCCACTCACTTCCAAAGCTACTTAAGTCAGGACCTTTTTAACCACCCCTTTCAGTGAGTAAGGCTGTTTCATGCATTCGTAATACAGTTAGATTCTCTTGTCACAATCCGCATCCTTTCCTGGGATCCCTTGACCTCTTAGATCATTTTTTTTTTAATCTGCATACGTTAAGGTCCACTCTTTGTGTTGTGAAGTTGTATGAGATGTGACAAATGCATAATGTCATGCATTCAGCATTACAGTTGTCTTGGTCATCTAGTGCTGCTCTAACAGAAATAACACAAGTGGATGACTTTAACAAAGAGAAGTTTATTCTCTCACAGTCCAGAAACTACAAGTCCAAACTCAGGGCACCAGCTCCAGGGAAAGGCTTTCTCCCTCTGTCGGCCTTCTCATCAATGTTACCCCGGACTAGGAGCTTCTCTACGCAGGGACCTCAGGCCCAAAGGACGCGCTCTGCTCCTGGCACTGCTTTCTTGGTGGTATGAGGTCCTCAACTCTCCACTTGCTTACCTTTCATTTTTTGTAAGGTAAAAGGTAGTGCAGGCCACACCCTAGGGAAACTCCCTTTACATTGGATCAGGGATGTGACCTGGATAGGGGTAGTGTTACAATTCCATCCTAATCCTCTTTAACATAAAATTACAATCACAAAATGGAGGCCAACCACACAATTCTGGAAATCATGGCCCACCCAAACTGATACACACATTTTTTGGGGACAAACCATGACAACAGTACAATACAGAATAGTTTTACCAAGCCAGTGTTTTAACTGAATTAGGTGATACGACAATCCTCCATGAAAGCTGCATGGTAGGGTAGAAAGAGAAGCTTAAGTCAAGAGCTGTGAATTCAATGCCATTTACAAGCCACAGACAGACTCTAGGACTATCGGCTATCCTTTCAGGGCCCCACTGCCTCACTGCAAAACGAGAGGGTTCAATTAGATGATTATGATATACAGCATTAAGTAAAAGTATTTACTAAACATTTACTATGTCAGTGATGCTAAGCACTTTACTTGGATTATCTTATTTCTTTCTAACAACTCTACAAGGTAGATACTATTATTACCCCATTTAAAAGACGGAGTTAAGGCTTAGAGGTTAATTTGCACAAGATCACCTAACCAAAGACTGGTGGAGCCAAGACCCTAGAGCAGGGTTGGCATACTACAGCCTGTGAGTCAAATCCAGACCCTGTCCATTTCTGTCAAGTCTGCAAGCTAAGAATGGTTTTTACATTTTTAAATGATTGGGGGAAAAGAAAATCCAAAAAATAGTACTTTGCAAAATGTGCAATTAAAATTTTACTCCCCATAAAGTTTTATTGGAACACAGCCCCATTCATTCATTTATATATTGACTATAGCTGCTTTCATAGGACAATGGCAAGAGCTGAGTAGATGAAAGAAAGAAGGTATGGCCCATTTACTATCTGACCCTTTTCAGAAAACATTTTCCTACCCTGCTCTAGAGCCTGGTATACTAACTAATAAAAATGATTTTAAAATAGCAAACTATTACTAACGTTAGAACAATATCCCGGGCAAAAATATTTTAGCGTCTGAAATAAAAAGTTTCATGTTGCAAAACACAACCACGCTTAAAGAGAAAGATATTTCTATTAACATCTACTGGTATTCATTATATTTAACTACCAAAGCTTAATAAACTTTCACTGAAAACACAATATTTAAAAAAAATTAATACAACATCCTACTTATATGAGCTATCTAGAAGAGGGAAATGCATAGAGACAAAAACAGATTAGTGATTACCAAGGACTCGGGGGAGTATTGCATAAGGGGTACTGAGTTTGTCTGGGGTAATGAAAAAGTTTTGGAAAAAGATAGTGTTGGTTGTACAACATTGTGAATGTAATGAAAGCCACTGAAGTGTACACTTAAAAATGGTTAAAATGGCTAATATTGTGATATATATTTTACCACAATTTTTTTAAAGTTTTTTAAAAAGTTAATGCATAACTAGTTTTTTTTTTAATATATTTTCCATCTTATCTTTAAAAAAAAGGTTTAAGAGTTTCTACTCATAGTAAAAAAGTTCTGATCACAATCCTTGACAAACTAAATATCTAGATTAAATTAAGCTTTCAAAATAAAATGGTATTTATAATTGCAGCTAATACTTGTTGAGAGCTCCATGTGCCAGGTACCATTGTAAGCATTTTATATATATTGATTTATTTCTCACAATAAATCTACTCCTTTATGAGGTAGGGACTATTATTATCCTCATTTAACAGATGAAGAAATTTAGGCTTAAATAACTTTCTACAGACCTAAAATTCAAACCCAGGACATCTGGCTCTAGGATCTAGAAGGAGTTCTGCCATACTACACTGCCACCAGATTACAGTGCTTCTGTTAAAAAGGCTAAGAGATTAGGGCTTTTTTTTTTTTTTTAATTGTACTTCAGGTGAAGGCTTACAGAACAAATAGTTTCTCATAAAACAGTAGTACACATATTGTTTTATGACATTGGTTAACAACCCCACAACATGTAAGATTGGGGCTTTTAAACAAATGAGAAGAATTAGGTTCAATTCATTTTTTGAAAAACAAACAAAAAACTAAGTACAAGTAATTCACATCAGCACCTCAGGAAAAACATGTAGGTGTATACTTCTTTTATGGCACTTAGTTTGCATAATTGTGCATTTATCTTTGCAAACCCCTCTGTTCTCTCCACACATACATATACCACCGGGTTAATACACTTGTATGCTCCACACTCCCTTGAATATGGCAGATGCTCAACAAATGGTTGTTGGGAGAATCGAAAAGCATTTGCTAGATAGTCAATAAATATATATTGAGTAAATGAATAGAACAGAAATTTTCATAAACCATGATGTACAAGTATTGTTAAATGGTATGTTGACTGGAAGTGAACTAGCGCTTGTTGCCAGCTTTACTGTTGCGGTTAGCTGCCACTGAGTCAGCCTAAAATGCTGCCCAGTCTGAAGCATACCCATGATCTGTTGCACATTAACCACTGTGATCCATAGGGTTTTCACTGGCTGATTTCCAGAAGCAGATTGCCAGGCCTTTCTTCTTAGTCCATCTTAGCGTGGAAGCTCCAATGAAACCCGTTCAGCATCATGTCGTCGTTGTCAGTTGTCACTGAATTGATTCCGACTAACGGTGACCCCACATGTGCAAAGCAGAACTCCTTCATGGGGTTCTCAAGGCTGTGACCTTTTAGAAGCAGATCGCTACGCCTATCTTCCAAGATGCCTCTGGGTGGGTATGAACCGCCAACATTTCAGCTAGTAGTCAAGTGCTTAACCGTCTCCTCCACCCAGGGATGCCTGTTCAACATCGCAGCAACACGCAAGTCTCCAATGACAGACGCGTGACGGCTGCACGAGATACCCTGTCCCGGAATCGAACCCAGGTCTCCCACATGGAAGACGAGAATTCTACCATTGAACCACGATTGCCCCCATAGTCCCTAGTTTAGTAATCTTTAAACTGAGTCTGGTATGTTCTTAAACAGAAACACATTCTGGGCTACTAAGTTTCATGTATAAGCCACTGGTCATTTAACCCCTGTCCAGCAATACTTGTCTTTCAAGCTAGTTCTAACTTTCCAGGATTATTACCCATGTTTTTCCTAATTCAATGCAATTCAGTCATAGTCCATCTCAGTCTTTATTACTCCATGTTGGAGTCAAATTTCTTTTTTATCTTCGTACAAATGCCTCACCACTGCCTTCTTCACTTTAACTGCCATTTATGGAAACTTCCCTACTTCTTAATTTGTTCTCTGAGGTGCAATAACTGAAATCCATTTAATAGTCTAAGACTGGCTGTACTGCAGTCTCTTACCAAGATAATGCAGTCCATTTTTAACCTTTATTTCTCATATCCTTCTTCTTGGTCTTTCTGGAAATGCACTCAGGCAACATTCTCAGAGATAAATTGATCATTTGCCCTAGTATCCTTCTTACCATACTGATGCTCACTAGCCATTTTTCTGTTCATGCACATGGATATGAAAGATTTACCAGCAATTTATCCCACTTAACTACAAACTTCTTACCGAGAAAAGTTATCACATGCAAACAAAAAACCCGTCTGTTGTCAAGTCAATTCTGACTCATGGTGCCTCATGTGTTAGAGCAGAACTACTGTATAGTTTTTTTTTTTTTTTTTTTTTTTGCTGTAATTGTCACAGAAAGCTGATTGCCAGGCCATTCTTCTATAGTGCTACTGGGTGGGTTCGAAGTCAGGTTAGTAGTTGAGCACAAACCGTTTGTGCCACCTAGGGAACTATATGCAAACCAGAGGCACGTTATTTGCTCTTTTATAAGAAATAATAGTACCCTTCCCAAAAAGTATACGCCATACATGAATATCCTGAGGAGCCCCATTTGTCCATGTATGTTGTTCCTTTTTATTGTTGTTGTTAGGTACTGTCCAGTCGGTTCTGACTCATAGTGACCCTATATACAACAGAACAAACCACTGCCTGGTCCAAGCCATACTCACACTCAATGCTATGTTTGAGCCCACTGCTGCAGCCACTGTGTCAATCCACCTTGCAGAGGATCATCCTCTTTTTCTCTAACGCTCTACTTTACTAAGCATGATGTCCTTCTCCAGGAATTGGTCCCTCCTGATAACACACCCAAAGGATATGAAACAAAGTCTCGCCATCCTCACCACTAAAGAGCACTCTGGTTGTACTTCTTCCAAGACAGATTTGTTTGTTCTTCTGGCAGTCCGTGGTATATTTAATACTCCTTGCCAACACCATAACTGAAAGGCATCAATTCTTCTTCGGTATTCCTTATTAATTGTCCAGCTTTCGCACGCATTGGAGGCAACTGAAAATATCATGACTTAGGTCAGGCACACCTTAGTTCTCAAAGTGACTTCTTTGCTTTTTAACACTTTAAAGAGGTCTTTTGCAGATATGTCTGATGCAATATGTTGTTTGATTTCTTGACTACTGCTTCTATGGGCCTTAATTGTGGATCCAAGTAAAATGAAATCTTTGACAAGTTCAGTATTTTGTCCATTTATCATGATGTTGTTTACTGATCCAGTTGTGAGGATTTCTATTTTCTTTATATTAAGGTGTGATCCATTCTGAAGGCTGTAAAGTTTGATCTTCATCAGTTAGTGCTTCAAGTCCTCTTCACTTTCAGCAAGCAAAGTTGTGTAATCTGCATATTGCAAGTTGTTAATGAGTCTTCCTCCAACCCTGATGCCACGTTCTTCTTCATACCGTCCAGTTTCTCAGATGATTTGCTCAGGATACAGATTGAATAAGTATGATGAAAGGTTACAACCCTGATGCACACCTTTCCTGATTTAAAACTACGCAGTATCCAACTGTCCTATTTGGTTGGTTTGGTTTTGGTATATTTATTTTTTCAAAGAAAATAAACTAATATTCACTTATGTGCTGAGTGTTTTACAGTTAATACATCATTTAATCTCAGAAGTAGAAATTACTATTCCCATTTTAGAGATAAGAACTGAAATCCAAAAAAGTTGAATAACTCACTCAATAAACGGTACAGCTGGGATTCAAACCCAGTATTTTAAAGTTCCAAACCAATGTCTTTCTACTATACCACCACATTTCTCCTTAGCTAAATCACCACTTGCTCGTCATATGAAGCCATGGTCATGTTCTTGTGAATGTGAATTTGGGAGTCAATAATCCTGCTTCTTGTTAAGGAAGCCACTGGTTTACCCTGTATGAAATAACTTAGCTATGCGTCTGGGTTTCTCCATGGCAAGAGTCCTTAAAATAGGGTCCATGGGGAAAAAATTTACATCTTTATTTTCACTAATCTATTATTGAAAGTTAGTATTTCCTTCAATTCTGAATGCAGGCAACAAACCACAGTAAAATTCGCAGGCTTACCATTAGATTTTGTTACTTAATTCAGTAATAAAAAGCAAATTTCTTACATCATAAATTTATTTTTTATATGTGTTAACTATATTTTATGCATTTAAAAACTACATTCTGAAAAGGGATTCATGGCACAGCTAAATGGTGCCCGGGTACCACCAGTGACTGCTCTGACTGGCATCATCACAACAGAGGGTTCTAGGCAGAGCTGGAGAAGGATGTAAAACAAAATTGCAACACACACACACAAAAAAGACCAGATTTACTGGCCTGACAGAGACTGGAGAAACCCCAAGAGTACAGCCGCCAGACACCGTTTTAACTCAGTGGTGAAGTCACTTCCAAGGTTCACCGTTCAGCCGGGGACTGGACAGCCCCATAAAACAAAATGGGACTACTGAGGCACAGCAGTCCAGAGACAAGGACTAGAAGGCAGAAGGGGACAGGAAAGCTGGTGATAGGGAACTCAAGGTTGAATAAGGACAGTGTTGACATGTAGTGGGGTAGTTAATCACTGTCACAGGGCAACATGTGTACTGTTTAATGAGAAACTATTTTGTTCTGTAAACCTTCATCTAAAGTGAGAATAGCAGCACAACTGGAAGAACGTAATAGATGTCACTGAACTATACATGTAGAAATTTTTGAAATGGTGTATCTTCGGCTATGTATATTTTCACCAAAAAAATAAAAAGGTCGAGAAGGGAGAGGGTTAACATATCGTGGGGTTGTTAACCAATGTCATAGAACAGTATGTGTACTGACTGTTTAATGAGAAACTATTTGTTCTGTAAATCTTTACCTAAAGTACAATAAAAAAAAAAGTTGTTTTTACACACACACACAAAAAGGCATTCATGGGCTTCACTTGACTGCCACAGGCATTCAGAATACCAAAAAACATTCAAGAACCCCTGCTCCAGAGACCATCACACAGGCTGTATGTCACTCCTTGGTAGTGAAACGGTCTATAAAGGCTTGTCACACAGTTTATCGATTTTCCTCTAGTTCCTTAAAAAATATGGGTAGCACTTAGTCTCAGTGATTAATTTGTATCTCCTTGGTCAACTACATTTACTATCATAGATATTCTACTTCTGGCCAACGTTCCAACCTTAAGTAAACCTACTGTATCATGATCAGCAAGTGAATCCAATGTTTCTGCAACTGAATTTCTGACTTAATGTAGGTAAAGAATCTTTTATTAATGTTTAGACTCTTTTACAAAATATTCTTCAGAATATTTTCGGGAAGGCTGAAGGACTTTAGAAGGAAGCACATCCTGACCGTCATCTGTGGGCTTCACTGAGTTTCAATTTTCTCGTTTGTAAAATGGGGCTATCTACCATGGATGGTTTTGTGAGGATCGAAGTGATAATATATAAAATGCCTAACATAGATACTGGCTCACGAGAGGGGCTTAACAAAGGTTAGCACCTCTGCCCTTCCCATTCTCTTCTTACATGCTAAGAAAACCAACAAACCAAACCCAATGCCATCAAGTCAATTCTGACTCACGGCGATCCCGTGTGTTGAAGAGGAGAACTGCTCCATCGGGTTTTCTTGGCTGTAATATTTATGGTAGCAGAGTTCCAGGCCTTTCTTCTGCAGCACTACTGGGTATTTAGAACCAGCAACTTTTAGATTAGTAGTAGATTAGAGTGCAAACCAAACTATTTGCACCACCCAGGGAGCCTATCATATCAAAATTCTTATGCTTAATTAACATCCAGCTATAAAACCTGTCATCGACTTCACTTATCTTCCTATATGAACTGCATTTCCTATTAATCCTATCCCCCTCTGGCTGCTCTAAAATCCACTGCACCCCAGCATTTATATTTTATATGAACTTGTGTGTTGATATGTTCAATTGCCAAGCAGTTTTACTTTCTTCTGAGCGGGACAGGTGTCTATCACTCCTTTCCTAGTGCTGCGTCTACACAAGCAACTAGCAGTCAAAGGCTGTTAGGATATCTCCCCTCAGGAGGACTATGACAAACTTTCATTAAGTGATGGAACACCACAGTTTATGGTCTGCTGCTTCACCTTAATCACATTTCCGCCTTGATGTAGTCAGAATGTTTTTACTAGTCTTAAACTTTTCTAATTGCCATTGTACTCTCTACCGTCATTTCCTAGCAAGACAGACTTTTTAAAGTTGTTTTCGATTCTTCTGAACCAAAACGTAGAGGAAAATAATACAGTAAACTAAAGTAATGGAATTTAATCCCTTAAAGAATACAATGTATTTTAAAACCTAGTAAGTAGTGTATTCTATTTTTACTATATATAATAATTTCAAATTGTTTCAAAGGAAGAAAAGCTTGAGAATTTCAAGCATAAAATGCAAGTGGCATGGAATATTATTCAGCAATGAAAAGGAAAGAAGCACTGACACGTGTTACAACATGATTGAACCCTAAAAACATCATGCTGAGTTAAAGAAACCAGTCACAAAAAGACATGTATCGTATGATTCTGTTTATCTGAAACGCCCACAACAGGCAAATCCACAGAGACAGAAAGTAGATTAGTGGTTGACGGGTTGGGTGGGAAGTAGAATGGTGACAACTAATGAGCATGGGTATTTATTTTTGGGGTGATAGTTGCACAACTGTAATGAACACATTAAAACTCCCTGAATTATACACTTTAAAGGCTACATTTTTGATAGGTGAATTATATCTCAATAAAGCTGTTATTTTAGAAAAAAAAAAAAAGCCTCAACACTAAACCACAATGAAAACTTCCTTCATAAAGAAAATCATGAAACTCACTCATTGGAATCCAAAGCTGGTTACATGTGATGTCAGCGAGGTCAACCCCCAATTTCCCTTCCCCATGTAACTGGCGACAGTGTGTGAATCAATGAAGAATTCGGGGAACAGGTGGCTGTTAAATAGTACAATGAGTGCCTTCTTAGGCTCTATCACTCCTAAACTGTAGGGGGCTTCCACTCTCAGTGATTACGGAAGTAGTAGTTCTCGTCAGCAAGCTCAAGAAGGAATGTCAAAATAGGATGACACTCGCCGAGACGCCCTGCAAAAGCCCAAAACAACCCTAGAGGTGTCACCTACACACTCCTAAATCCGTGCGCGTGTGAGCCTGCCCCAACTAAACAGTATCACCAACGAGCAGCGTGCATAATTCCCAACTTGCTCCTCACAAATTGATGCTAAACACACTATCGAACTCTCGGATCGCATTTGTTTCAAATGACAGGTATAACTATGACCCAGTTGCCACCAGAGTCCAACCAGCCCCCGCCCTGCCCCACCCCACCCCCAAACCCACACACGTGTTAGCCCGACACCGCCCCACCGGGTCCCACGTGCACCTGGTCTAACACACTCCCCACGTGTGGGCGCCCCACGGGCTTCCTCGGGTAGCTGAGGTCACCGCGTGACCCCCCCGGGTCTCTAGAGGTAGGAAACGGGAAGGACAAGGCCCAGGTCCCAGAGGTCCCAACCCTGCGGGTAGTGTCCACACCCATCCTCCCTACTAACCCCAACAAATCCAAGGGCTGGGGGCGACGGCCCCTTTAAGACGCGGCCCAGTCGTCGCCCACAGAGAGGGGCGCAACGGGGCCTACACACTGCCCCCCCCCCTCCGTTCGCCCGCCCACATCTAGTCGTCTCACCTCGGGCCGCCGGGCCCCGCC
>NW_004444012.1:9395383-9435223 GCF_000243295.1 Trichechus manatus latirostris
CGCCCCGCCGACGGTGGAGCCGCGGCTCGCTCGCAGAGGCCGTGGGACGGTGACTGCGTTGGGCGTGGACGCTCCTAGCTCGCTCCCTCGGCGGCTCCTGGGACCCCAAGATGGCGGCGGCGCTGAGGCGGCTGCGGGCGCTGGGCCGGCGGCGGCGGCGGCCACTTTCACTCACTGAGAGGAGCGGAGCAGGGACACGGGGAGCCATGGCGGGGGGGAGGAGAGGCGCCATAGCCAGGCCAGAACAATCGAGCCGTTACTCGGCTGGCTTACTCCCGCCCCGCCCACGCTCGCTGCTCGCTGTCCAGTCGGTGGCCACCCGCAGTGCCGCTGCCGTCCTCCTCGTGCAGCCCGCACCCCGCCGCTGCTGCCTGACGCCCTGCGCGGACCGGGGTTCTGGGGGAGACCCCGATCCATGCTATCTGAGTACAGATTGGTCGGGGCTGGGACTGGCGAAGATTGCCGAAAGGCAGCGGGGAGGAGGAGGAGGATGTCATCGCTAGAGTGAGCAAGCAGATCTCGCGGGAGCAGATGTCGCGAGAGCTTTCCAGACCTGCAACCGCCGGAGAAAGGTTACTTTTCCCGGAAGTAACGTCAATCGAAACGGCCCGTAATCCTGAGAATGTTTGTTCCCGGAGGGAGGAGAAGCGGTTTGTTAGGGGCTACCGAACACTGTTAGGATCTCATGAGGGAAAGGATAGGCTAAGAGCTGATGTTTTATTCCCCGGTTTCTGACCCCCTTGGGCGGGGTTGTAGATTGGCGGGCAAATGCCTGTTGTGTAGGGCCAATCCTATGTACTAGTTACTTGAGGTCTTTTAGGCTCTAGGACCATAATCGCGGTGCTGTAGCATAGTTATGCAAGATTCCTATGTGAATGCCTTAAGATTCAAGGACTTGGGAACACACTCCAAAAAACCAAACCCGTTGCCCTTGAGTGGATTCTGACTGATAGCGACCCTATCGGACAGAGTAGAACTGCCCCATAGGGTTTCCAAGGAGCGGCTGGTAGATTTGAACTGCCACATTTTGGTCAGCAGCAGACTTAACCCCTAGCCTCCAAGGTTCTGCTAGTTACCAGAAATGGTATCCTGTTCTCACCCCCACCCAGGGAGCCCCTCTGAAAAGGGAATAATTAATTTTGCCTATCCCAACTCGATAGTGAGTCACCTGCTATACACATTTACGAAAAGTAATGCAACCACCCAACTACCATCTGTGGTAAGAAGTACCTAGTGTAAAGCCTGGCTATAGGTAAGGATTGAAACTTCCCGAAAGTTAACTGATTTACCAGTTCTTCATGTCTCATCCTTTAATCCATTTCAGTCTGGCCCATAGCTCTTAAATAGAACAGGTAATCAAGTAGCCTTCCTGTACTAAATTCACTGGACTTTTAAAAATTAATTTTGCCTAAGCAAAAAAGATTATAGTATAGTATGATGAAGTAAAAGCTGAACAGAAGATCTCAAAGGGCAGCTGGAGAAGACCACGTAAAGTATTATATGTACATACTGTACAGAACATATATATGTATGTGAAGTATTATATATGTAAGTAAAATATGTATGTACTATACTGTACATATATATTATATGCATGTAAAGTATAGTGAAGTGCTTGCTGAAAGTGAAGAGGACTTAAAGCACTTATTGATGAAGATCAAAGACTATAGTCTTCAATATGGAGTACACTTGAACATAAAGAAAATAAAAATTAACATAAAGAGAACAAAAATCCTTCCAACTGAATAAGCAACATCATGATAAACAGATAAAATACATTGAAGTTGTCAAGGATTTCATTTTACTTGGATCCACAATCAACACCCATGGAAGCAGCAGTCAAGAAATCAAACGATGTATTGCATAGGGCAAATCTGCTACAAAAGGCCCAAGCGATGGTATTTTCAGTTGCCGAGTTGCCACCTATGCATGCAAAAGTTGGACAGTGAATAAGGAAGACCAAAGAAGAATTGATACCTTTGAATTACGGTGTTGGTGAAGAATATGCCACGGACTGCCAGAAAAATGAACAAACCGATCTTGGAAGAAACAGCCAGAGTGCTTCTTGGAAGCAAGGATGATAAGACTTTATCTCACATACTTTTGGACATGTAATCAGGAGGAACGAGTCCCTGGACAGGGACATCATGCTTGGTAAAGTAGAGGGTCAGCAAAAAGAGGAAGACCCTCAACGAGATGGATTTACATAGTGGCTGCAACAAGGCTCAAATATATCAGTGATTGTGAGGGTGACGCAGGACCAGGCAGTGTTTCATTCTGTTGTACATGGTGTCGCTATGAATTGGAACCAACTCGACACCAGAAGGACGAACAAATCTGTCCTGAAAGAAGTACAGCCAGAGAGCTCCTTAGTGGCAAGGATGGCAAGACTTCATCTCACGTACTTTGGACGTTATCAGGAGGGACCAGTCCCTGGAGAAGGACATCACGCTTGCTAAAGTAGAGGATCAGTGAAAAAGAGAAGACCTTCAACAAGAGGGACTGACACAGTGGCTGCAACAATGGGCTTAAACATAGCAACGATTGTGAGGATGGTGCAGGACTGGGCAGTGTTTTGTTCTGTTGTACATGGGGTCACTATGAATCAGAACTGATTCAGTGGCACCTAACAACAACACCCTTCCTATAAGAAAAAACAAGATAAAGAAATGCACAGGTAATTGCTCATTTGTGCAAAAAAAATTGAAAAATAAACCAGAAGCTAAATTTATTGAAAAGGTCAGGTGGCAAAGAAGTAGAAAGAAGGGGAAAAGTGAAACCAAGATGACAGGAATGAGGAGGGAGTGACATCTCCCTGAGTATATGATCTTTCTGTATTGATACTGACTCATAGTGACCCTATAGGACAGAGTAGAACTGCCCCACAGTGTTTCCAAGGCTGTAAATCTTCAGGGAAGCTGACTGCCACATCTTTCTCTTGTGGAGCAGCTGGTAGGTTCAAACCACTGACCTTTTGGTTAGCAGCTGAGCGCTTTAACCACTGCACCACCCGGGCTTCTTGGGCTGACTCATAGAACCATAGTACTGTTTCACATACCTCTCACGTGCCCAAAAATAAACAACTGAAAGCAACTAGAGAATATTCCAGTAGCAATGATCTGTTATGTTTGTCTGGAGCATAGACCAAAAGCAGAATAAAAAAAAAAAAATCCATTGCCATGAAGACGATTTCAACTCACGGTGACCCCATGTGGTACAGAGTAGAACTGCCCTGTACAGTTTTCTTGGCTATAATCTTTATGGAAGCAGATTGCCAGCCCCTTCTTCAGTGGTGCTGCTGGGTGAGTTTGAACCACCAACCTTCAGGTGAGTAGTCAAGTGGAAACCATTTGAATCACCCTGGGACTTAATAGGAGAATGCCCATTGCCTTTGAGTCAATTCTGACTCATAGCAACCCCACAGGACAGAGTAGAACTGCCCCATAGTGTTTCCAAGACTGTAAATCTTTACGGAAGCAGACTGCCACATCTTTCTCCCAGAGACTGTTCTGAATTTCAAGCAAGCAATCTGCTGTTGGGTGCATCAAGATAGGAAAAGGCAGTGCCCATCAGAAGAACCCCCTTCCAAGACTGGAAGTTAAAGGGAATCGGCAAGTAGACAGCCTGTTATCCTCTGTCTGTCTGAGGTGACCGCCTGGCGCCACAAGATGAGTAGAAGTGGGGGAGGCACAGCAATGAGGAAATGGGCTGTGTTTGGACATGTTCCATTGGCACCCATTGACCTAGTCCATGGAGGCCAGGGATGAGAGAGGAGAGAGAAAGGGCTGGCTGGTCTGAAATGCAGGGAGTGTGTGGACTCCTGAGCCTACGAGTGGTGCCGGTTAACTTAGCCCACTGGGGCTAGGGATGAGCTGATGAGAACCTGATTGAATGAAGAGAGATGTTTGACACCATGAGCTGGTGTAAATTGCTGCAGTTTGGTGGCTTGCTGTGGATTGGACTTTGCTTATAGATGCAGATGCTCAAAGTTCCAACCAGAACAGAAGATTCTTCAGACCAAGGACCATGTTTGGCTCCTCAGAGTACTGGGTTGATAACCTGTTGCTGTTGAATGTATTCCGAATCATAGCAACCCTATATGACAGAGTAGAACTGCCTTGTAGAGTTTCCAAGGAGCGGCTGGTGGATTTGAACTGCCGACCTATTGGTTAGCAGCCGTAGCTCTTAACCACTGTGCCACCAGGACTCCACTGGTGTTCTAGGGTAAAAACATCACAAAGTTTAGTAAAGCAAAAAGAAAGCATGCATATATTCAAAGAAGCAAAAGTGGGAACAGACAAGCATGCTTCTAGAGCTAATGTTTCCCCGAGTCCAAGGACTATTACAGGATAAGCAGGAGTCGGAAAATGGGCAAGCATGCTGCCAGAGCCATTTCTGTCCAAGTCTAAGGAAATATTACAGAATAGGCGAGAACGGGAATACGGACAAGCATGTGCTACAGCCATGTCTGCCGACTCAGAGAGATGTTACAGAATCATCAGTATGTATTAACATTACAAATGGGCAAAACCATTGAAAGCTTCACCTTTTCACGGATTGGCTAGAAACTGTTAAGTCACCATGCTTCTACATTTTGAATCATCTTTCCTAACAATCATTGGTACAGGTTTCAGTAATGACTTTCAGGAGGGTCTTCAATGGTCCAGCAAATCTTACTATTCACTAAAGGCTAATAAAAAAGATGAGTGGAAAGTATGTGGGTCTTTAGTGCTGTGTTTTATGAGTAGTTTATGTGAAAGATTCCCTAAAAGATATTTTCCACAATTGTCCTAGCTATTGTCTTTATACCTAAGGGCCCAGTTGATGTGTCCTTGTGAGTCCTTGTGAGTCCATCTCCAGCTGAGTCACATTCTAGGACAAGGAATAATGGCTCCAATATTATCTCTTAAATCATTCTCTCCTTTTGATTGCAGATTGGAGATAACACATCAATGATCAATAACCTGGACTTAGTCATTCTCCTAGATGGTGGCCATGGCAGGCTCTTTAAACTCATGGTGCTGGTTTTCCACCAGATACCATATGGTTCTTCACCAGGATCCTAAGTAAGAGCAAAGTTCTCATCAATCACATTGCCAAAATGAGCAGACTCAATGTACATCAACATTTTAGCCTGAGGCCTTCTTTTGCCTTTTAAGTGTATAAGACAGTAGAAGATAAGTTTTGTTATGCCAAATACTATCAGGATGCAAACTAAGAATATTACTATCCCTTGCAGTAGTGATCTAGCCCATGTACTTATTCCTGATGGTAATGAACCAAATAAATCTGGTGTTTGTAAGGGTGTTGCACTATGTAACCAAGGAGCTTGCTGTCTAATCCTATGTATATCCTGTTCTACTTCCCCTGTGTTATTTATCCAAATGCAACACGAGGTATTTGCTACAGCACAGACTACAATTTCTTGGGCTAAAAAAAAAAAAAAAAAAACTATGGCTATTCTGTTATCTTATGTCAACTTGGCTTAATGAGGTCAGAGATTGCTGTTGTGTTTCCATGCCATTAGCAACTTCGCCTGCTATTTGTCCCATAGTGATTGATAAATTTCTTAAAGATTTCTCCAATTCAACTATACCATAAGTAGGAATTAAAGCTACCAACCACACCTAAATGTTGGCGCAATGGGTTGTCTTCTGACTCTCATTTTACAATGTGTAACAATTTAACATTACCTTTCCATTATTTACTAGTATCATTACTATGAATATCTATAGGTATTCCTAAAGTTCTCAAAGTGCATTACCCATACATCAGGAATCTAAATAGATTGCCCACGTAAATTCACTATCAGTTGGAAAGGAACCATCTGAACTAGTATAGTTGGATCCACCACACAAAAACATATATCCATAGGAGCACACAAAGTTTGTCTAGAGGAAACAGAGAGGCTAGAAAAATTTACATATGACAATCAAGCTTTCATTAGCGAATACATGATTAGCAAGATAATACTAAGTGTTCTTCCCAAGGGCAAGCTGCCCCTCTTTAGTTTACCTATTAACAGTCATGGGTCACTTTCTCAGAAGCAGAAGTGGAAGCTAAGACAAAATGGAATCTGAGCCATGAGGTTGATGTCTGAGAAACTGGTTTCTTTGAGGTATATAAATTTCTGCATAGCACAGGGGTAACAGTTTGATTATAAACATTAAAGAGGCATTTCATACGATATTGTCTTGAAGACTAATTAAACTAATTACTTATTTACCCTAAACATAGCTTTCACTCTGATCTTTGGAGTCAGTTTCACAAAACAGACTGAATGCTTCAAAAAAGCACAACGCCCAGAGCAAAATGGTCTTACTAGTTTATCTGGACCATTGTTTGACTCAAAGTGGCTTCAGGAACCAGTTTTTTTTTTTTTTTCCTCAAAACTTGAGGTTCAAAAGGACACACAAAGGCAATAGCCTATGTGGGTTACCCTAACCTCCATGAAAGCCAGAAATCTGGATCCCAGGAGAATTACACTTTTGTCATTCCCTTGTTTGGATCATGATCTTGCTGTAGAATCTTTGATCAAAAATGTTCAATAATGGTAGGTGGGCACAATCTGGTTTTTAAGATCCCAGGCACCATACAGTGAACTAGGAGGTAGACTAGAAACACTAACAATAATATTAAGCCAGTTGTCTGAAATAACCAATGAAACCATGACCGTAAGGTCTTTGAACAAAGGAAACAAATCTCGTGAGGTGTTTTTTTGTAGAAAAGCAGCATCAGTAATTGCTTTTTCCGTGCCTCAACAGCAACTACATTCTGCAAAACCTCAGATGCGTATTAATATAAATACAGCAACATTTACTTATTAGGGCACAAACTATTCCTTGAGAGACTAATAGGAAATCTAATGCTATTATATCTTGTAAAATCATAGCACAAATTTCAGACATTTATCTGGTTATGATATTTACAACTTTGCTAAGTTTACCAACGGGAACTTCTAATTCGAGAGTTAAAATACCTAAACCCATTAGTTAGATAATTTAGGAGAAAGGAGGAAAATGGTTTCTTATATCCAGAAAGTAGGAGCTTAAAACATCAGCAATATTCCCACATAAAACCCATGGTAATCCTTTAGTTCATTCAGTCTTATGTAGTTAATTTCTGTTCCACGTGATTCTGGATCAGCTGCAGTCTGTGAACCCATTGGCTTCTGCATAAGAGTTCTGGAAATCTTGATTCAGTCTAATCACGGTCTTTGTCACAAGTCCAATATAGTCCATCTATTTATTGAGATATTTTGGTCAAACTTCTTCCGCAAATCAGCAAAGTAAAAACTTATCTGCAGGTGACAAATCTTAATATGGCTATGATTAATTTATAAACATAATATCTTAACAGTGAAAGATCCGATAGAAATTAATTACAAGCATAATGTAAAGGCCAAATAAAATCAGTTGAAAAAAACTTTAGACAAAAATATTTCTAAACATAATGATTAATCTTATTTTCAAAGAGCTTCACATATAATGCATAGTAATCTTGAGACATAATACATAGGATAGCTCAAGATGATCAAATCTCTAAATACCTGAATAGTAGTTATAAAAAAACCTCATAGGTAAACGATGTGAATTCCCAGTCAAGCCGTTGGTGATGATGATGCTGTATTCAAAAAAAAAAAGGTTGCAACCAAATTAGCAATTAAAAAAATAGTAGTAAAATTAATGACATAATATTATGCATCTATTGTCTAATATTAGGCAAAAACATAAGAGGAAACACTAACACATAAATTTTAACCCAAAGAGCATCAAGCGCTTCTCTTGATTTTGACAACACATTCCATGTAATTTATAATATATTAAGTAAATCTTCTTTAGCATTTTTCCCTTATAAAAAATTCTGTGGCTTTCCATGAAGTTTCCAAGTTGTCAGGAGTTTATTATAGGTCACCGTAAAACAATGCTTAAGTTACGTAACCAAAGATCTTAAAGGTAAAAACCTTATTTTTTTTTTTTTTTTTCCCTAAAGTCATGTGGCTTGGTTTTTGGCTCAGAAATGTTATTCTAATGAAAGACCAAACCTTTGCCCTTGAGGCAGGTTACACAGAGAATAAATTAACCCTTCACATCAGAAATCAAAGAAAATCTTGTTACTGTAACAGTGAGAAACCCAATTCTTTGTTTTATATGTTATTTAACATTAAAGCTCCTAAAAATCTCATAAATTAAACCATTAAAGTTTAGTCAGACCACATCAAATAAATTTCTTTTTAATAAACCTCTTAAACATTATCTCTGTTGCATATCTCTTATAGTACATCCCTTTAAAATGGCAAAAATGAACATATGCATTAGCAGACTTAAATATGTATATATATATATGTATCCTTTCTTGTGGCATAAAAAGCAAAACTATGTAAAATTAAATTACAACAAATATCTTTAACTCAATTTAATATACTGTGTTACCTAAAAGGTCTTGGAAATTATTTTAAACCTGTGTACCGTAAAACGTAACTGTTGAAATAAAGATGTATAAACATTCCAAATCTTCATTCATCTTTTCCTATTTCCCATATTTTTCCCAATCTAATTTTAGCCCTTTAAAGTTTTATCATCTAGCTTTGGAAATCACAAAAGTCTCTGCTGAATGACCAATTCATTCTGCCTTATAGGGTCGCTATGAGTCGGAATCGACTTGAAGGCAGTGGGTTTGGGTTTGGTTTTGGTTTAGTGTTCCCCTGCAATAGAGGAACTTGTTTACAGTTCCTTTATGATTGGGATCCACCCAATTCTGATAACTATAGCAAAGCAGCAATTTTTTCTTACTTTCTTTTTGTCTTGAAAAGGTCTCCACCTAGTTGGAAGGGGTCTTTCAAAAGCTTCCCTGGAACTATATGACCTCAGAGACTGGGGAGACCTAATTCTGCCCCACCCTCCCTATTTTTTTTAACTCATCTTAGAAAACAAGATTAGGTCATTCCAATTCATTTACATATGTTTAAATTCACCTAGGCATTTTAAAGGGCAAAAGACAACTAATTTCTTTCCCTTTTACTAGTCTCTTGGTAAGCAGTTTTGCTTTCTCTTTATCACAACCTTTTATCTACCCAGTAAATACCAAAGCTCTTGGCTAGCCTTTTTTCTAGGCTTGTCCTATGCCTCCTTTTTCATACTCTGGAACTGCTAATTTTACTTTAAGACAAAATTATCCCTTTTCCTTAAATAAAACACATCTCATATAATATCTAGCTTAAGTTACCTAGAAAGGTTTTGCTTTTAAGATTGACGTACAGAACATAAAGTTTTTCAAAGTAGCTACGAAACGTCTGAATCATAAGACAGACACAAGATGCAGTGTTTCTCGGCTGAGGAAAGAGCTGAGGTTCTAAGACAGCCTTACAAAACCAACAACTGTCAGCCATAGCCTCCAACCTGATACAAGACAGAAACCAAGACACAAGGCTGTAGACCAGAAGCAAGCTCTCAGGACAAAAGGAGACAGAAAGACCACATGAGCTCACTGAACAATACCACACAAAACAAGAATATGGGGATCCTAGATTCTTAAAGTGTATACAGCAATTTTTGGTAAGATCAACTCAGTTCAATGGAAAAAAACAGGCTCTAGATAAAACTTACTAACTTGCCAGAGCCTCAGATGGAGGAATATTAGAACTTTTGACAAAACCTGAGCATCAAGTAAAAGTACCCCAAAAAGGAAAAGACAACACAAATGAAAGCTCATTTTCCCAAAGTGGTCACTGAAATTCCAAATTACTTCTAATATATTCAGTTTATAGTGTTTTTAAATATGAACCCCAAACCAGTGTCTCGGTACATTTATCAAGATGTTAAGTTCTAAGGTTCAAGCCTTTGGTTTCCTTCTTTTCTGAATTTAATTCATTCTGCTGGCTAGAGACCTAGTCTCTTATTTTAGACTTTAAATATACTAGTTCCTCCGATTTGGAAAGTACTTTAAAGTAACTACCGATGATTTTAATTTTAACATTGTGATTCTTTATTGAGAAACTATATCACAAAAAAGGTACCGAGCTACCACTTCTCTCTGCAAATTTCATAAAACAGGTCAGGAGCTATCACCTCCTCCTGCAAATTTGGCAAAACTAGTCAGAAGCTGCCACCTCCCCCTGCAAATTTAGCAAAACAGAGCACTCTTTTCCAGATTTTCTAAGTCACAAAAAGAACCCTAATGAGGAAAGCCACAGGGTTTGCACGTGTTTTGTTTAGACCATGAGTACCTGTGTGAGCATTTGCTTGCGGGTGACAGGCACCCTAGTGCTCTAGCCTGTCTCATGACTGCCTTATCCTGTTACAGGAGTCTTAACACTTGTGATGAGTGCCAGTGACTGCCCTAATGGCTTTTATTGGTTAACCCGTGCCTGAAATTTGGGGCTTACAGTGACTCAGAGCTCTTTGAAAATAGAATTACCTCTTTTAATGTTTCAAATGCCAGAATCCAGACCTAAACTGCAGTTCACCAAAAGAGTTACTAAATATCACTCTTAGCCAAATGATCAAGTAAAAATTTAATAAAGATTCCTCTTAATCAAACAACAGGTTTTTCAAACAAATATGCTGAACAAAACTTAAGAAAACGTGAGAAAGAGAACAAAAAATGAAAAAGCAAAGGCTCATTTTCCAAGAGCGCTTACCCTGTTGTTGTTGAAGGGACATGGAATGCAAACAAGTGAATCCAGAAGATAGGACCTCTCTTTGCTGGTTTCTGCTCTATAGTCCAGGTCTCCTCAAGTTCAACTGGAATCATAGCTGCAGAAATCCTGCCGACTATGCCATTAACTGTTTTGGGGTAAAAACATCACAAAGTTTAGTAAAGCAAAAAGAAGAGTTTTATTAGGCATATATTAAAAGAGGCAAAAGTGGGAAACAGACAAGCATGCTTCTAGAGCTAATGTCTGCTGGAGTTAAGGAATATTATAGAATAAGCAAGAGTGGGAAAACGGACAAGCAGGCTGCCAGAGCCATGTCTGTCTGAGTCCAAGGAAATATTACAGAATAGGCAAGAATGGGAAAACGGACAAGCATATTGCTACAGCCATGTCTGCCGAGTCCAAGTGATGTTACAGAATTATCAGTATAAACATTACAAATGGGCAAAACCATTGAAATCTTCACCTTTTCACAGATTGGCTAGAAACTGTTAAGTCACCATGATTCTACATTTTGGATCGTCTTTCTTAACAATCATTGGTACAGGTTTCAGTAACAGTAGTCAGGAGGGTCTTCATTGGTCCAACAAATCTTACTATTCACTAAAGGCTAATCAAAAAAGATGGAAGAGTGGAAAGTATGTGGGTCTTTAGTGCTGTGTTTTATGAGTAGTTTATGTGAAAGATTCCCTAAAAGATGTTTTCCACGATTGTCCTAGCTGTTGTCTTTATACCTAAGGGCCCAGTTGATGTGTCCTTGTGAGTCCTTGTGAGTCCAGCTCCAGCTGGGTCACATTCTAGGACAAGGAATAATGGCTTCGATATTATGTCCTAAATCACTGATTTCATTAAAAAACAAAAACAAAAGAACCTGATTTGATTAAAAAACAAAAACAAAAGAACCAAACCCGTTGCCATTGAGTCGATTCTGACTCATAGCAACCCCATAGGACAGAGTAGAACTGCCCCATAGGGTTTCCAAGCAGCAGCTGGTGGATTCGAACTGCTGACTTTTTGGATAGCAGCCAAATGCTTAACCACTGTGCCACCACCAGGGCCCCACTGGTTTGATAGAGACGGGCAATTTAAACGTTGGCTATCTAAAATAGGGGAAGATAAAGGCATGAAGGAGCTGGCTTACATGCTTTTGAGGGTGTGCTAACACTCAAAATGAGGGGGACAAGCTGGTGGATTATCCAATATGCAGCACAAGCACAGGCTTTCTTGTGCTTACTAATCTGTAGTGAACAATTATGCATGAGTTTCACTTTGATGTGGCGTGGTGAAACCCATGTGAAATTGTTCATTACAGATTAGTAAGTAAACACAAGTAAGCCCGTGCTTACCTTGCTTAGTGGGTCGTCTGTCCCACCAGGGATTGTAAATCTGAGAAGGCTTTGATTCTGTAGGAAGGTGCTATAGGGTTGGGAGACAGACAGATACCAGCCATAAGTAGAAACAGAATCTTCTACGTGGTGAAAAAATGTGAAATTGATCTGAAAATGCTTACCTTGCTTATTTGATAATCCACCCCTGGGGACAAGGGAGGATCCGTACTGAATAGTTTCCTCTTTTCCTGAGGGGTCTGGGAAAGAGAGGGTGGGGGAAGATGCTAATAGTATATATGATTCAACTATAATCAATGATTGTTAACAGGATTTATTGTGATTGTAAAAACTGTAATTGTAGAAGCCCATAAGTATGAAAGTGGACTAAGGGGGAGGCCCTGCTGGACTGGAGTATCGTGGACAAACCTAAAGTCCTTTAAAGGTTTTGCTATGCTGCTACCTTGTGAGGCTCAGAGCAAGGGAATAATCTTCTCTGAGTTAAATTTATCAGACACCAGAAAGGGTGAAGCTGAGATGACTTGGAAAACCTGACCAGATTGGATGGATACCTGCAGCAGGCCTGAATGGTATGTACCTGGGTAACCTCACCCTGAGGACTTTTTGCCCTACTGAAGGACTAATTGTTAATGACTGTTTGGGACTGGTAAAATGATTGGGAGAGAGAAGTTATCTGCCAAGTATGAAAGAACCATGGCTAGAAAAATCAAGGGGTGGCCTGTGTTGCGATGGATCACTTTTATATGGCCTTTCTCATCATGATCTTGTAACTCTCACCAAATAATTGGGTAGGACTATGCAAATAAGGTGCTTGTGACCCACCAAGGGGATTGGACAGCTTGCTAATAATGCTAGTAATGACAGACTTGTGGATGTGGGACCATGCAAATAAGGTGTATGGGACCCTAACAAGGGGATTGGTCGGTTTTGCCATCCGGCTAGGCTTAAAATGAGCCGTCCTAGAGGCAGAAAGGGGGACCTCACTACCACCAAGAAAGAAGAGCCAGGAGCAGAGTGCATCCTTTGGACCTGGAGTCCCTGCACTGAGACCTTCCTAGACCCAGGAGACGGAGAGCTATAACACCGGAGACAGCCCAAGATGACAAGAAGTGGTGGCAAGTGTGGCAGAGAACTGGCAGCACCAGAACCAGGATACTGGCAGGAGACAGCGCAGTGGGCTTCCCAGCCTATGGAGCAAGAAAGCTGAGCTCCTTCAGGCAGGAGGCTTGCTGGCAGAGTGGGGTGCCTCCAAACACTTGTCATCAGAGTTAAAGAGCTTTGTAACACTTCCCGAGCAGTGCAGAGGCTGGGCTGGCCCAAGAGGCCCAAGGGGCCAAGCGGCCAATGGATGGAGAGAGGCCTGCCTGTAGGCATGGCCGGGAAGCTGTCCTGACTGAAGAACTGTATCCTGAGTCGTTCCTGATCCTAAATTGTAACCTGGTACTTTCCTAATAAACACCATAACCATAAAAAAAGAGTAGGTGACTGAAGGATATTCAGAAAAACTCTGTACTAGTTTTGCACCTTTTCTGTATGTCTAAAATTAGTTCAAAATAAACAGTTAAAAACATTTTTTTCATTTCATTTGACTTCTCAACTGCATTCAACTCCATTCTTGAGACACTATCTTCCCTTAACTTTAGAATCATAGTGTTCTAGTTTTCTTTTTCTTGTTACGTCTGTGTTGGATCCTATTCTTTATAACCACAGCAAATATGGTCCATAAGTTCATAGATTCTAGTCTTGACAAAATTCAGGATATGCAAGTACTACATGACGGTAGCAAAATATTCTAAGGTACACTCTCCCCAAATTCCTAACCTAACTTGAAATCACAGAAAAGACCTAGAGGACTTCACGTACAAGGAGCTGGAAGTATAAACTCAAGCTTTTCCCAGAGGTAGCAGAGATGGCAACAACATGAGCAATAAAAACTATCAACCTGAACCCACCAACCACCAACTCCATAGAAAGGATAGTTACTGTCATCCTGATTGCTCTCGGGGTTACCAGGGAGATGGAGAGCAAGTGTATTCTGCCTGGGAGATGCAGCACACATATTTTAAGCATCAAAGCGATGGCCAGAGACCTATGGTCTTTGGCCATAACTGGCCATCACAGATATGTTTTTGTTTTCTTTTGTTTGAGTTTTTTTGCTTGAAAACTAGAAAGACTTAGCAACATAGGCCCAACAGCTGAATGAAAGGGAATTGTAGCTTCTTCCAGTGCTGCATATGCACGCCTGTTCAACCCACTCCCGTTACCATAGCTCCATGACTTCTGCAGATATTTCAGTTTGCAACTCCTACAACAAAAGGTTGTTTTTATTTATTTCAATTTGTCACTCTCATTGGGATGGGTTTTGTTTTAATTTGTATGGGTTGGTAAATGCTGTTTTAGAAACATCTAAACATCATATTGTGCTAACATTTCATGAGCTCCTACGTAAGCACCTGCAGTTCTCTAGGGGCATATTAATACACATGTAACTTTCAGAAAAGCTATTTATCCCCATTTTATAAGAGGAACCTGAGGCTTAAAGTGACTAAGTAATAAGTAACTTGCCAGCAGTGGCATCACTAGGGTGGTGTCACCCAGTGCGGTAACTCATGGTGTCACCCCGCCAAGATAATTACAATTTTGTAGCTAAAACACCAGAAAATTTGCCAATATCAGCGACTATAAAAACACCAGCAGCAACAATAACAACAGCGCATGCTTGTAGCACATACAGATGAAACCATGTGATTCGAAGCATCGTCATAATTGGGTAATAACGACAGCTCCGACCAGAGCACTCTAGGAGGTTCAAAAAGTAAATTAGCATAGAGTTTTAGCCTTGTAGGTGCATTGATACATGTAAGCTGAGCTTATGAAAAAATTCTTTGTTTTTATAACCAACTACAGGGATATTTTTATAAAAATCATAAATTTCTGCTAAAACACTGCACAAAAATTTTATAAACAGTCATTTTGGTGTCACAGCTTCTGACAGTGTCACCCGGTACAGTCCACACCCCTCACACCTCCCTGGTGACACCACTGCTTGTCAGAGCTCCCACAGTAAGTGATAGAAGAGGGACTCAAACTCCAGTTTTCAGATGCCAAGGTCTGTATTCTTTCACTATATAAATGTTTGTCCTTACTGCTTTCATTTGCTTTGCTTACTTGGCTGCCTATCTGTAATCTCTGACCCTATCGCTGCTTTACTTCATTTTCAAATTATGGAATTTCTAAAGCACAAAGAACAATATAGAGAACAATATAATGAACATTTGTGTACCCACTGGCAGATTGTCAATCTTAATATTTTGTCATGTTTGATTATGTTTTTATTAATAGAACATTACAAATATTGTTGAAGCCTTCTGTGTACCCTTTTTATCCCATTTCTCTTCTCTCCCCCATCCCAGAGGTAACCACTATCAGGAATTTGTTGTTAACATTGCCCATCCATGCTTTTGTATTTTCTATATATAGATCCATAAAAATATATTGTTTGACATTCTTTAACATTATAATTCACGTATCTTTTCGTACCTTGCCTTTTTCAGTCAACGTGATATTTTTTAGATTTATCTATGTTACCATGTATAGCTTTAATTCATTTACTTTATATTTTTATTATTTTAAATTTGGGGGGGCTTTGGGTACACAAAATTGGATTGATCGTACTCTGGCTCATGACACATCAGAGGTCTGTCAACTGTTCCTTTGATTTAGTTTGCTTTTATATATTATGCTTTTAGTATTGTAACAAGTACTTGTACACTTGTACACTCACCAACAGAAACAAATTTAGCTCCTTGACAAAAAAGCTGTATCTAACCATATCACATCCCCCATTCTACCTCCTGCCTCCTGACATAACCATCATCCTGAATTCCATCTCCATCTTTCTCTCGCTTTCTATTGGAGTGGTAGGAGGTGATAGACAAAGGGTATGGAGTTTATTTTTGGGGTGATGACAATGTTCTAAAACTGACTGTGGTGATAGCTGCACATATCTGTGAATATTCTAGAAAACATTGAATTGTACACTTTAAATGGGTGAGTTGTATGGTAGTGACTTGTACCTCAATAAAGAAGTAAAGGAGCCCAGGTGGCACAGTGGTTAAGCGCTCGGCTGCTAACCAAAAGGTCAGCAGTTCGACTCCACTGGCCACTCCTTGGAAACCCTATGGGGCAGTTCTACTCTGTCCTATAGAGTCACTATGAGTCGGAATTGACTTGACAGCAATGGGTGGGTAAAGATGTAAAACAGAAACAAACAAGAAAAGGAACAGTGTGAAGAATTTGGAGGCCAGCTCTCCCCATAAGCATCTCATTTTTTTTTTTTTTTTCCTTCTGGAAATAAGAAGACAATACTAGAAAACAAACAAACAAATAGAAAAACCCTGGAAGTTTTCCCTTAACTAATTTGATATATGAGTGTGGTCCCTCTTTAGGCGTTCAGGAAACCCTAGCATGGCACAGTATTATGAGGTAGCCGTAATCTAACATCTGAAATCAAACAGAAAGTAATGAATAAATAGCCCAGAGCCAGTCTAGTTCTAGCCAAAGTCTAAAAGTTCATTTAGTCTGGCCGGAAGCGTGTCCTTCAGTTGGTCCCTAGCAAGCCTGGATCTCTGTACATGCCCCAGGCCTATCCCAATCTGAATTTATACCCCCCTAAGTCTGGACCATAACCAGTCAGATACTGAGAACAGGATGAAAAACTACTCATCCAACTCTTTTCTCTGCCCAAACTGTATGCCTGGGGAGTGCTGTGTGTCAAACGTAACAAAGGGGAGAAACCAGTTTGCCTGCATGCCAGTGCAATAAGTGACACAACCAGAAGGCCAGAGCTGAATGATGTGCAGCGGACTCTGGAGGAGAAGAGCGGTTACCCATCTGGATTGAAAACGAGACAAATCCAAACACAGGTTCTAGGTTGTTTCTACCACCCGCCCATTTCCTTTCCTTCTGTCAGCAGAGTATTGGGCAACATCTAGAAGAGTTTCCATGTGCACATTTCCTCCTTGACATGCGTTTAAGGCAAGTTACAGCAAAAACAGAGCCCCTACTTTGATAAGACTGAAGCTAGCTAGCTCTTAACAGATTTACTTATTCCATGAAGGCTGTGAAACATTCAGACAGATATCAAGCATCCTCTCCACCACAGTCAAGTCTTAGAAGCCGTCTCTATTTTTCAGGCACATCTGTCACCCAGGGCACAGGCAGTGCCACTCCCTGCCTCCCCTTAGGGAAATACTTTGTTCCATTTTAGTCAACAACACACTTTCCCCGGTACCCTTTGCCCTACCAAACTCCCTCTCTGGGGTCGGAAAACACATTGAACCAGAGGACAGGGACATGAACTAGGAGGGAGCGTTTGTGTGTTCCATCTTTCTCCAAAGGGTCCATGGTTCTTTGTTGTTTTCTTGCATCTGGACTCAACTCTAAGTCTGAGGGAAAGTTGGTGAGAGGAAGAAATCAGCTTCAGTCAGTGAGAACCAGGTTTGGAGGGTGAGGTCAACTGCAATGAGACACTGAACAAATGCTGGTAATGGACTAACTGGAAGGTCCGTTCACCCTTGTTTTAGACCTTCAAGATTTATATCACAGACAGAACAAGGCCAACCAGTTAGAGTATAGCTAAACTATACATGAAGGCATTCAGGGAGAAACCCAGAAGCTGTTCACATTGTATTCACATTTTTCACCATAATAGCTTCCAGCGGCTTCTGTCTGTGTTATAAATCTTGAATAATGAGAGTCAAGGTCTAAAACGAGGGTGAACTGAACTCTCGGTCTACTGGATAGTCCATTACCAGCAGTTGTTCAGTGTCTCCGTGGGCCTTACACACCCGACGTGATTCTGGCTGCTAATCGAAAGGTTGGAGGTTAGAGTCCACCCAGAGGCACCTTGAAAGAAAGGCCTGGTAGTCTACTTCTGAGACCCTAAGGGAAAAATAAAATAAATTCAACTAATACATGATTTAATGATGAGCACAATAAAACCATTATCACATCCACCAAAAATAACAGAAAACCCTTTGGAGTATAATTCTACCTGATACACGTGAGGACGCCATGAATAAGAGTCATCTTGACAGCAACTGGGATTTTTTTAATACTTAAACTCTGGAGTAGGTTTCCTATGTGTGTCCAAGGAACTTCAGTTCCCAAGGGGCTGACCTGGAGCACTGAGTTTTGATAGGCAGCCACTATCAGAACCGTGGGCTTAGAGACGGGGAAGAAACAAGTTTTCAAAAAGGTGGGTTGCTCTTCTGCGTAGCCAAAACAGTGAAAGTGTGCCAAATGGAAAAATAAAGCTATAACAGCACTAGAAGAAAGCACAGATTAATTTTTTTAAATCTTGGAGTAGAAGGGTTCTTTTTTTGCCATGAAATCCAGAAAAGGCTGAGAAAGATGATAACATGAACAATTATTAGAACCCTATCCTAAAAATTACCATAAAACAAGTAAAAATGTTAATTTCTTTAATATACAAAGAGCACTCGTCAGCCAAATTAAAAAATAAATAAATAACAGTACAATAGGAAAATAAAGGATAGAAAGCACAATTCATCCATTTGTTCAAGAAGTATTTATTGAACACTTAGTGTATGCCAGGCACAGTTCTAGGCACTGGAGATGCAGCTTTGAAAAATAACACCACCACCAAAGGTTGACATATGAAACAATTCACATCCTCACTTATAATCAAATTAATACAATTTTTTAAAAAATTGAGATACTATTTGTGATCATTAAGGTTGTTTGTCAACTTGGCTGGGCCATGATTCTCAGTCGTTTGGCAGTTATAATGTAGTTTGGCAGTCCTATGATGATGTGATCACCTCCGTGATGAGATTTGATATGAAGTGGTCACCTCCGTGATGGGATCTGCTGTGAGTAGCCAATCAACTGAAAGGGAGTTTCCTTGGGGTTGTGGCCCGCATCCATTATAGGTGGACTTTCTGGCAAGGCTCATGGGCATTTGCTTACTCTGGATCCTGCAGCTAGCTCCTGTTTGTCTGACCTCCAGTTCTTGGGACTTGAGCTAGCAACTTACCTGCCATCTTGCCTGTCAGTCTTGGGATTCATCGGTCTTCACAGCCTGTGAGCCAGAGCTCTGCTATCTGACTTGCTGAGCTTGGGTTTGCCCTCCCCTGCAGCTACACGAATCAGGAGAAGCCTCCAGCCTGTCCCACAGACTCGGGAGGTTCCAGACTCTACAACTGCATGAGACATTTCCTTAATATAAATCTCTCTACATATATATTTATACACTTTACTGGTTTTGCTTCTCTAGAGAACCCAGCCTAAGACACTATTTTTCACTTAAAGATCGGCAAAGATTAAGCTTAGCACAGGTAAGGCTGGGGGGATATAGGCACTGGCATACACTAATAAAGAAGTATAAATCGGCAGCATATTTTTAGAGGACTTTTATTTCTTACTTTAAACATATCTGATTTGTTTGAACTTTTTTTTATAACAAGCGTCTATTATTACTGTTTACAAATTTTAAAAAGATTACATTAAAAAATAAAACCATAAATTACACCTATCCCTTCTTAAGGACCTTTGAAACCTTCTGGAAGTTACATGGCACCATTTTGCTTTTTATTTTTAGAGGTATATTCTTGGCATAAGTGATCAAAACTAACTCTAGTTTTGTATTTTGCATTCTACAAACATTTACTGAGCTAACTGCTTTATGCAAGCCATAAAGTACTGTCTATTGAGTCCGGTGAGGGAGACATTAGACTAAATAATCATAGTAAAACTGATTTAAAAAAAAAAATCACAGTACAATGTGACAATTGCAACAAAAGAGGTATGTACAAAGTACTTAGGGAGCTGCGAGAAGGCATCAGTAACTGCCGAAAGACTTCAGAGAAGGCTTCTCAGGGGAGATGAAATTTGAGCCAGTTCATGAAAGGAGAGAGTCTTTTTTTGCTACTGGTTTGCCACTCAAAAAACAAATGTTAAATGAAAAGACCTACATCAACATCAAAGTTATTAAACAGGCAGATTTAGACAGACCCACCACCACCCCCTAAATTGCGAATGTGGTGGAATTAAGAAAGGAATCACTAAGAGTTGGAGAAGGCAGCTGTGAGATAAAAAAGAGACACCTGGGTCTGGAAAGTGAAGCTGTATATAAACATAACATCACCAATGATTTCTCCCTAAAGAAATTCAAGACCATTAAGTATCCAAGATCAGAGGGACCCCACAGAAAACATAACTACACAGGGACATCACAGGCTAACTCAGTTGTTCTGATTATTGCTGTTGATGTTGGTGAATCTCAAACTGGTATCTCAAGGAACGAGCAGTTCAGTGAGCTTGCTCCTCTGGCTTACACACCAGATGTGAAACAACCGATCGATGGTGTTAACACGGTGGATTCCACTGAGGCACCCCACATCCAGAAGAGAAAATATGAAATTGTTGAAGTCAATATATACTGTAAGAAAACTGGCTAAAACTCAGACCCTGTAGCATTTCTGGTTGAAATGCAGAAAATCTACTAGAGGCAAACTCTAATGTGCCCTGGATCAAGATGTGGAAAGTCACCCATCATTTCAGTGAAACAACACCATTTGAAGCCTTGAATTGCCTTTAATTCATCAAGTTGATAATCCCTACATTCTTCCCTCCAGGGAAAGGGTGGATTGGTTTCATCCCTGTGGGTCTGGTAAAGACTGATACTCTAAGACCAGTCAATGTTACAACTAGAGTGCGCTGAAAAATGCCACACACCATTTTCTCCCTTTTAGAAAAACCTAGCCTGGGCAATTAGGTAAGAAAATAAATAAAAGGAATCCAAATTGAAAAGGAAGAAGGAAAACTACTAACTGAAGGATTGGTGGTTCAAACCCACTCAAAGACTCCTTGGAAGACAGGCCTAGCAATTAGCTTCCAAAAGGTCACAGCCTTGAAAACCCTGTGGAGCAGTTCTACCCTGCAAACATGGGGTCACCGTGAGTTGGAATAGACTCGAAGACAGCTAACAACAACAAGGAGTCGATGACACGATCTCGTATATAGAAAATCCTATAAAATACAATAAAAGCTATTAGAACTAATAAACAAGTTCAGCAAAGTTGCAGGGCACAAGATCAATATACAAAAATCAATTGTATTTCTAAACACCAGCAGTGAACAATCTGAAAATGAAATTAAGAAAACAATTTCATTTAAAACAGCAATCAAAAAGAATAAATATTTGGGGATAAATTTAACGAAAGAAGTGTAAGACTTGTACACTGAAAACTAAAAAACATGGTTGAAAGAAGTTAAAGGAAACTTAAGTTAATGGAAAGATACTCTATGTTCTGAAACCCTGTTGGTGAAGTGGTTAAGAGTTTGGCTGCTAACGAAAAGGTCGGCAGTTCGAATCCACCAGCCGTTCCTTGAAAACCCCATGAGGCAGTTCTACTCTGTCCTATATGGTTGCTATGAGTCGGAATCGACTTCGATAGCAACAGGTTTTTTGGGGGGGGTTATTCCATGTTCGTGGACCAGAAGACTTAATATCGTTAAAATGGCAATACTACTCAAAGCAATCTCCAGATTTGACATAATCCTTATTAAATCCAAGCTGGCTTTCATGCAGAATTTGACAAGCTGATTCTAAAATTCATATGGAAATGCAAAGCACCCTGAGTAGATGAAACAATTTTGAAAAAGAAGAAAAAAGTTGGAAGACTCACCATTCCCCATTTCAGCACTTACTACAAACCACAAAAATTGACATCGAGTCAATTCCAATTCATAGCAACCATATAGGACAGAGCAGTACTGCCCACAGAGTTTCCAAGGCTGTAATCTTTAGAGAAGCAGACTGTCACATCTTTCTCCCGAGATGGCTAAAATAAAAAAAGATAGACAATAACGAGTGCTAACGAGGATGTGGAGAAACTGGAACTTCATGAATTGCTGATGGTAATGTAAAATGGTGCAGCTGCTCTGGAAAACAGTTTGGCCACTTCTCAAAAAGTTGAACATAGAGTTACCATACACCCATTGCCATTCAGTCGATTCCGACTCGTTATGACCCTATAGGACAGAGTAGAATTGCCCCATAGGGTTTCAAAGGAGTGCTAGTGGATTTGAACAGCCAACCGTTTGCACCACTAGGGCTCCATAGCGTTACCATATGACCCAATAATTCCACTCTTAGGTATATACTCAAAAGAATAGAAAACTTGTCTACACAAAAACTTATATGTGCATATTAATAACAGAATTATTTATAATAGTCCAAAAGTAGAAACAATCCGAATGTCCATCAACTGATGAATGGATATATTCATCAGAATATATATATGATATATTCATACAATGGAACATTATTTGGCCATAAGAAAGAAGGATTCAAACTACAGCATGGATGACCCTTGAAAAGATTTTGCTAAGTGAAAGAAGCCAGACAGAAAGGCCAACTATTGTGGCCATTCATCAGTTGACGGACATGTACGTTGTTTCTACCATGTGGCTATTATAAACAATGTTGTTATGAACATTTGTGAATAAGTTCACATGTGGACATGTTTTCATATCTCTTGGGTATATACTTAGGAATGGAATTGCTAGGTCATAGGGTAATTCTTTGTTTAATTGCATGAGGAACTGCCAGACTGTTTTCCAAAGTGGCTGCGCAATTTTGCATTCCCTTTACTTCCCATCAGCGATGTATGAGCAGTGTATTTCTCCATATCCTCACCAATAATTGTTATTATCTGACTTTTTGATTCTAGGCATCCTAGTGGGTGTGAAGGGGTATCACGTTGTGGTTTTGATTTGCGTTTCCCTGATGACTAATGATGAAATCAGCCATGGTGGGAATATTAAAAAACAGCTGCCATTGAATCAGTATCATGCGTGTCAGAGTAGAACTGCGCTCGTTAGGGTTTTCAATGGCTGGTTTCTCGGATATAGATCATCAGGGTTTTCTTCCGAGGCACCTCTAGATGGACTGGAACCTCCAACCTTTCAGTTAGTGGGTGAGCCCGTTAACAGTGTGCACCATCCAGGTACTCCTAGATGTCCTAGGAACACTAATTTGAGACTTCTTGTTTCCCCTTCTGATTGCACCATCAGCGTAGAGAACAGACCTCCATCTGGGTCCCTGGTTCTCACTCCAATTGCCTTTCAAGATTGCAGCCTGCCCGTGGGCCCTTGTTTTTCTGCTGAAGCTCTGACCCCTTACGTAGTTTCTGACAATCCCTTTCTGCAGTATCACTTCCACGGACTCAGATGGCCCCCCTCTTCTTCTACTTGTTGGCCAGAGCCCTAGTTTCTCTTCCTTTCCCATTTCTCACAGTACTTATCACACTATTTGCGCAGAGTAAATAAATCACAAATAGGTAAAAATATATAATAAATCAGAGCATTACATAAATATTTTCATAATTTGCTGGGGGAAAGTATTCTCATTCCCATTCAAATTGGACCATTTGGCATGCCCCCAATACACTCTGCCTTTGCTAGCTTTGCTCCTACTTTTTAACTGCATATATTCTCCGGAGTGGCCCTAGACTTACTAAACAGGAATCTCTGGGATTGGAACCACAAGTCTTGTTTGTTGTGGTGGTTTTAAGCTTCCCAGGTGTTTCTGACATACAGCCAGGTTTTGCAGAGGAAAAAAGAAAAAACATAAACAAAATTAATATTATGCATGCTGAAGCTTCTGGAGTGTAGTGTTCTGATATTTTTAATGTACTCTTAAAAGCATTAACAAATAAGATGGCCCTGATGGGTAATTAAGAAGCCCCAGTGGCACAGTGGTTAATCACTCAACTGCTAAGTGAAAGGTCAGTGGTTCAAACCCACCAGTCGCTCTGCAGGAGAAAGATACGGCAGTAAAGATTTACAGCCTCAGTGTCTTGGTCATCTAGTGCTGCCGTGACAGAAATACCACAAGTGGATGGCTTTAAGAGAGAGAAGTTTACTCTCTCACAGTCCAGTAGGCTACAAGTCCAAATTCAGGGTGTCAGCTCCAGGGGAAGGCTTTCTCTTCTCTGTCGGCTCTGGAGGAAGTCCTTGTCATCTGTCTTCCCTTGGTCTGGGAGCATCTCTGCTCAGGAACCTTGGGTCCAAAGGACTCGCTCTGCTCCTGGCACTGCTTTCTTGGTGGTATGAGGTCCCCCATTCTCTGCTTGCTTCCCTTTCCTTTTATCTCTTGTAAGATAAAAGGTGGTGCAGGCCACACCCTAGGGAACTCCCTTTACATTGGATCAGGGATGTGACCTTAGTAAGGGTGTTGTACAATCCCACCCTAATCCTCTTTAACATAAAATTACAATAACAAAATAGAGGACAACCACACAATACTGGGAATCATGGCCCAGCCAAATTGATACACATTTCTGGGGGGACATAATTCAATCCGTGACACTTGGAAACACTATAGGCCAGTTTTACTCTGTCCTGTAGGGTAGCAATGAGTCAGACTCAACAGCTACGGGTTTTGGTTTCAGATGGGTAGTTAGAGTGATGGATAGATGGATGATGGATGGATTCTGGCACTGAATCACCTAGTCCAGTGGCTCTCACACTTTAGGGTACCACTTGGTGAGCTTTGCTTCAGTCCAGAAACTGACTCAGAAGCGCTCTTGAGAGGAGGCCCAGAAATCTGCAACGTAAGTCAGTACACAGTGATTGTGGTGTTAGAAGCTCTGGGACAAGACTTTGAGAAACATTGACTTGAGGAATATCCTTTCACTGGTAGAAATTCCTGCCATTCCCTCCTGACAGGCGTCATCACAGGAAACACTTTCCTGGTGTGCCATTTGGTCCACCTGAGAATCTGACCCCTAAAATCTGATACACCTCCCTTTGCCTCCACAGTGTGATCCCTGCCAAATCTGCTTTCTGATGTCCATTCATATCTGGTTCTGCTCTCACCAGCCTGCCATCCTACACAACCTGCTGATTGTTCATTCATTTGTCCCTCGTTTATTTAGCAAACATATTGAATATTTACCATGGACCAGGTGCCTGGGCTAGAAAGTTGAGCAAGGGCTGGTTCTGCCCTTCAGGAGTGCAGCGTGGTGAGGAAGGTAGACTCAGAAACAAATAATTATGAATCGAGGATGTCAGGGCAAAGATAGTAACATGTATGGGGAACTAAGTGGCACACCTAACCCACCTTGGAGGGGCCTCAGAGGTTTCGAAGGACAGAATACGTGAGTCCATGTTTAGGGGTGAGTCAGAGCTGTCAATCCTCTCCTCTCAGAGAATTCACTTTAGAAAGCCTGTAAAAATGTATTACTCTCACTCAAGAAACCATCTCAGGCCTATCAAACCAGATGCAAACATTAGGAAATCAGTCACTATAGATACACACTATCCTAAATGTAAAAGATAACAATAACTGCTATTCCCAATCCTGAGGTCTCTCTAAAACGTGAGCTACAATGGCTAAGAATGCCTTCTTGGAATGTAATGAGACGGAGAACTAAGAATTCATACTTAATATTATAACCTTCCTTCCAGGTTTTAACATTATTTGCCTGCAAGAGACATGCGTTTTATAGGTTTTTTTTAGTTGCATGCTACTATTTTTCTGATTTAAAATATAATGCTACATGTTCATTGCAGAAAAATTGGATAAAGAGCATTTTTTTAAATATTGGCCATAGTCCCACAACTCAGAAATGACTGTTGAGAGTGTTTTGATGTGCTTTCTTCCCATCTTTTTGTCTCTAGATTTTTAATAACAAAATTGATATACAATTTTGATTGTTGTCTTCTAAAATGTAATGTAGAGTGAGCATTTTTCCACATCACGAAAAATTCTTCAAAACATTTTAATGTCTGCACCGTCTAGATTTACTACATTTTATTTAACTATTCCCATATATCTAGCTATTTCCAATTTTTTTCACAATTAAAAATAATTCTGTGGTGAGCATCTGTGTCTGCATTTCAGTTTAATTCCTTAGAACTGATTTTCAATTTTCTGGAATTACAGAGTCAGAGGGTTCAAATGTCTTTATATCACTTACTACTTACTGCTAAATCGACCTTCCAAACGATAGAACAAGTTTCCACTGAGGCTGTCTCATCTGTCTCTCTCTTTTGATCCTCATTCTTTTTAAAAAATTGAGATATAATTCACACATCATAGAATTCACCTTTGTAAAGTGCATGATTCCGTGGGTTTTAGTATATTGACAAGGTTGTGCAATCATCACTGTCTTAGTCATCTAGTGCTGCTATAACAGAAATACCACAAGTGGGTGGCTTTGACAAAGAGAAGTTTATTCTTTCACAGTCCAGTGGGCTACAAGTCCAAATTCAGGGCATCAGCTCCAGGGGAAGTCTTTCTCTCTCTGTTGACTCTCGGGGAAGGTCCTTGTCATCAATCTTCTTCTGGTCTAGGAGCTTCTCAGTGCAGGGACCCTGGGTCCAAAGGATGCACTCTGCTCCTGGCTCTTGTTTCATGGTGGTATGAGGTCCCAATGTCTCTCTGCTTGCTTCTCTGTTTTATATCTCAAAAAATATTGACGTAAAAAACACAACCTAATCTTGAAAATTTAGTCCTGCCTTATGAACATGACTGCTGCTAATCCCACCTCATTAACATCATAGAGGCAGGATTTATAACACATAGGAAAATCACATCAGTGGCAATATGGTGGACAATCACACAATGCTGGGAATCATGGCCTAGCCAGGTTGACACATATTTTGGGGGGACACAATTCAATCCATAACAATCACTACAATCTAATTCTGGAACATTTTCATCATCCCAAAAAGAAACCCTGTACCAATTAGTAGTTATTCCTCCATCCCCCCTTCTCCCAGCCCCTGGCAACTACTGATCTACTTTCTGTTCTATGGATTTGACTATTCTGGACATTTTATATAAATGAAACCATATAATATGCAGGGTTTTTTGTGGCTGGCTTCTTTCATTTTAGGATAATGTTTTTAAGGTTCATCTATGTTGTAGCATTTATCAGTACTTCATTTGTTTTTATGGCTGAATAATATTCTATTGTATGGATATACCACATTTTGATTATCTATTCATCAGCTGATGGACATTTGGGTTGTTTCCACCTTCGGGCTATTATAAATATTGCTGATGTAAATATTCATGTACAAATTTTTTGTATGGACATATGTTTTCAATTCTCTTGAGTACAAGAGGAATTGCTAAGTAATATGGTCTCTCTGTTTAACTTTTTAAGGATCTGTGACACTATTTTCCAGAGTAGCTGTATCATTTTGCATTCCCATACACCCTCATTCTTAAATGTGGTCACCATTCAGTGGGTGGAGATAGGAGCCAGCAGGTCAAGCTGATGGAGATTCATTTTTACTTCATTTATTCAACAAACACTTATGGAGCACCTTCTATGTGCCACACATTGTACTAAATACTGGAGTTATAATGATAAATAAGAAATAGCCCTTGCCTCAAGGAAGACAGATACAATAATAATGGTGCATAATGGAATAAGGGCTGTAATAGCAGTATGATCAAAGAAGAACAGAAGGCAGAGTAATTTATCTTATCTGCAAGAGAAAAGATGGTATTTGGGCTGCATCTTGCAGGGTGAGATAGAATTTTCCAGACATAAATGGAAGAGTGGCTTTCTAGGAAGGGGAAACAGTATGTACTGTTTGGTAGAATGTAATAGAATTAAATCACGTGGTATGCTTCAGGAAGAAGGAGAAGTTAGAGAAGATACAGCATATGTTGACTGAGTGTAGTGGAGGAAATGACTTTGGAAACTCAGGTAAGGACAGATTTCAAACACCCTTCAGTATCAAACACCCTTCTGCTAAGGAGCTTGGACTTTATTTTGAGGTAGCAGGTAGCTATTGCAGGCTTCTAAGCAGGGAACAACAACACCAGGTTTGCATTTAAGAACCGTAATCCTAATTGCAGTAGAGTCAGAGAAACAAGTTTCGGATCTTGGTGCAATAGTACAGGCCAAACCATAAAATAAAATAAGTGACCGAAGTAAGGTAAGAATAATGAGTATAAAAGAGAAATAATTTATGAAAAAGAACTGATAAGACGTAGGAGCAGAAAATATGTAAAAAGAAGATAGAGCTTGCCTCTGCTTAATACTAGGTTAATTTCAGATACAGTAAGAATTACTCTTCCTTATCTTGGTCTGGCTCCAGCATGATAGATGTGATACATCTCTTTACACAGTATATTCAGAGTGTATACTGTCAAAAATATGCCTGGGCCCAGCCTGATAGGCTTTTTTCTTTTTTTTTAATTGTACTGAAATACATGTAACAAAACATATCAACCATTTTTGCATATACATTTCAGTGACATTAACTACATCCCCTCTGTTATGCAAAATTCACCACTATCGGTTTCTAAATTTGCTCATCACCCTTAATAAAAAAACTCTATACTGCTTACGTAATACCTCTCACACATACCCCATTTCTCCCTCCCACTTACCCCAGTAACCACCAATAAACTTTGGTCTCTATGCATTTGCCTATTCTGGATATTTCATCTAAGTGGGATCATACAATATTTGTCTTTTTGTGTCTGACTCACTTCTCTTAGTATATGTTTTCAAGGTTCATCCATGTCACAGCGTGCATCAGAACTTCATTTCTCTTTATGACTGAATAATATTCCATTGTATGTATATATGACATTTTGTTTGTTCATCTATATCTTGATGTACAATTGGGTTGTATCTACCTTTTCGATATTATGAATAATGCTGCAATGAACACTGGTATACACAAGTATCTCTTTGAGTCCTTGCTTTCAAGTCTTTTGGGCATATACTTAGGAGTAGAATTGTGGGTCATAAGGTAGTTCTATGTTTAACTTTTTAAGGTACTGCCCCACTGTTTTCCACAGTGGCTGGACCATTTTACAATCCTACCCACAACTGATAAGTGTTCCAATTTCTCCCCATCTTCACCAATACTTATTATTTTCCATTTTTCTGATAATCGCCAAGAGGTGGTATCTCATTGTGGTTTTGGTTTGCATTTCCCTAATGACTAGTGACTCTGAGCATCTTTTCATGTGTTTATTGGCCATTTGTCTGATAGGCTTTAAATCTTACATTTAATATATTCTCTATATGTGTAAACTTGGTTGTTCATTAAACTCAATTGAAGCTTTAAATTTCTAGATTTCTCAGCTCCATGTCCTAAATTAGGTTCTCTGGAAATGGGGTCCAGTAAGCTGTATTTTCAAAAAGTTCTACAGGTAATTTTGAAGCAATTGGTCTCTGGACTATTCTAAACAACAACAGTGGCCAATAACCTGAATACCAAAATCTAAAACGTTTTGGTTCAAATCCCATCCCTGGAAAACCTAACCTAAGATGATGGCTTTGCTGTAGGGATAAACACTATTAAAAGAGAATTAGCAATCTCCAATGATCACAGGTTTACGATCCTCCAGTAATTCACTTTAATCTCACACTGTAAAATCTTTCCACGCTGCAATCTTTTATTGTAATATTTAGGTCTTTCTGATATTATTAGAGAAAGACAACTATTAAGAAGTGGGAAGGAGAAGGGAATTAACATTGACTGAACATCTATTCTGCGCCAAGCACCATGCAAGGTACTTTACATTAATTATATTATTTTACAGATGCTGTTCAAAGGGATCAGTACAGGCCTAATTCCAAAGTCAACTCTCCACTTCTCCACATGGACAGTCCTGAGGCAGGCTGGCTGAATTCTGCAGGTATTACATTAACAGCCTAGTAAGCCTGATACATTTGTTAGCAGTGCTAAAGTTTCCAGTTAGAAAAGTTCCAGGAAATCCCTGGGAAAAGTTTTGCCTTATTCCTTCCAACAGGGATAGATTACTGGAGGTAATAATATCTAGAGTAGTGATTCTGAAACTTAACGTGCATTTGGATCACTTGCAGATCTTGTTAAAATGCAGATTCTGATTTAGTCAGTCTGGGCTGGGGCCTTATATTCTGCATTTCTAACAACCTCCCAGGCGATGCTGATGCTCCTGGTTTACAGATCACACTTTGAGTAACAAGGCTCAAGAGCAGTGCTGTCCAATAGAACTTTCTGAAATGATGGAAATGTTTTTCTGCACTGTTCAGTATGGTAGCCATTAGCTAAATGTAGCTATCAAGGCCTTGAAATGTAGCTATTGCTACTGAGGAACTTTTTTATTTTTATTTTTTAAATGAATTTAAACTTAAATAGCCACTTGTAGCTGTGGCTACCATATTGGGCAGTGTAACTCTAGAGAATCTTTAGGTCCATTCAGCACTGTTTTATAACTTGAGTAACTTTTCCTAATTAACTAAAATTACTTTTATTTTTCCATTTCTAGATTTCTAATCATTCCCCAACAGCCTTACGGAAAGGCTGTAGGTAGAGACGTTTAATGTAATATCTTACAGAGTAGATGAATTAGGATATGATTCCTTCTAGAGTCTAGCTTTCCTTCCCCATCAAGATTATGCCATACGAATGAGAGAAACAATAAAGTCAAAAGTCGATGCTTCAGAAAGACTAAAAATCTGATAAACTCCAGACAAGATTGATCAAAGACAAAAAGAGATAAGGCATTACTCACCCACACTAAGAACTAAAAAGGGGACATTCATTAAAGATACTACACAGTTTAAAATATATTAATAAGAAATAGTATATAAATAGCAATATGCTGATAAATTTTGAAAATATTTTCCTAGAAAACCATAACTTACCAAAACTTATTCATGCAGAAATAAATCTTCAGAGCCTAAAATCATTCAAGAAATTGAATCAGTAATCAAAAATCCTCCCACAAAGAAAATACTAGGCATAGCTGACTTTACCAGCAAGTTCTAGCAATCAAAGAACAACTAATCCCAACAATCACAAACTTTTCAGAACAGAACTCCCCAACACATTTTATGAAGTTAGTATAATCTTATTAACAAAAGCCAACAAGGAGAGACAGAAAAATGATAGTTCAATCTCACTTATGAACATAGATTAACAGAGTGTATTCTGTAATATATTTAATGGACAAAGTTGGGTTTACTGCAGGAATCCAAGGTTGGTTCAACTATTTTTAAAACTTAATTTAAACCTTAATACAATAAAGGAGAAAAATCATATGGTCATGTCAATAGATTTAGGAAAAGTATTTGATAAAATTAAATATACACTCATGATTAAAAATATGCATATATGACAACTTCTTAGCAAACTAAGAAGAAAAGGATAATTTGATAAGGAGAAACGTTAAACAAAATAAAGCAAACAAACAAGCAAAAAAAAACTACAGAAAACATCAAATTTAATGGTTGTCTTAGTCATCTAATGTTGCTATAACAGAAATACCACAAGTGGATGGCTTTAACAAAGAGAAATTTATTTCTTCACAGTAAAGTAGGCTAAAAGTCCAAATTCAGGGTGTCAGCTCCAGGGGAAGGCTTTCTCTCCTGTCAGCCTTCTCATCAATGTTCCCCCAGACTAGGAGCTTCTCCACGCAGGGACCCCAGGTCCAAAGGACACACTCTGCTCCCAGCACTGCTTTCTTGGTAGTGTGAGGTCCCCAACTCTCTGCTTGCTTCCCTTTCCTTTTATCTCTTGTAAGATAAAAGGTGGTACAGGCCACACCCTAGGGAAACTCTGTTTACATTGGACCAGGGATGTGAACTTAGTAAGGGTGTTATAAAATCCCACCCTAATTCTCTTTAACATAAAATTACAATCACAAAATGGAGGGCAACCACACAATACTGGGAATCATGGCCCAGCCAAACTGATACACATGTTTTTGGGGGAACATAATTCAATCCATTACAATGGTGAAAAACTTGAAAGATTTCCTTTTAAAATCATGAAAAAGACAAGGATGCCTGCTATCCCCACTTTTCTTCAACATCATATTGGAAGTCCTCATCAGCAATTACACAAGAAAAACATAGAAAAATTATACAGATTAGAAAGGAAAAAAATTGTCATTATTCATAAACAATATTATTGTACATATAGAAAATAATAATGAATCTACAGATTAATTATTAGACTTATTGGATAGTTTGACAAGGCTAGATACAAGTCTATTGAATTTCTATACGCCAGCAATAAACGGGTAGAAAATGAAATATTATGATAGTGCTTGTCTTAGTTACCTAGTGCTGCTCTAACAGAAATACCACAAATGGGTAGCTTTAACAACCAGAAATTTATTTTCTCAGAGTTCAGGAGGCTAGAAGTCCGAATTCAGGGTGCTGGCTCTAGGGGAAGGCTTTGTCTTTCTCTGTTAGCTCTGGAGGAAGGTCCTTGTCTCTTTGAGCTTCTTTTCCTGGGCAATCTTCACATGGCTTGGCATGTGTCTTCCCCCATCTCTGCTCTGTTCACTTGTTTAATCTCTCTTACAAGTCAAAAGAGATTAACTCAAGATACACCCTACACGAATCTTGCCTCATTAACATAACAAAGACAACCCATTTCCAAATGGATTTATAACCACAGGCATAGAGGTTAGGATTTACAACACATATTTTGGGGGACATTATTTAATGCATAACAGTGTTATTAAAACTAACAACAAGATAAATGTGATGTGGTATCCTGGATTGAATCTGGGACTGAAAAAGGGTATTAGTGTAAAAATTGATAAAATTTGATTAAGCCTGTAGTTTAGTTAATATTATTTTACTAACATTAATTTTGATAGACGTACCATGGTTTTGTGAGATGTTAACATTAGGGCAAGCTGGGTGAGGAATATACAGAAATCCTCTGTACTAGATTTGTACCTTTTCTGTAAGTCTAAAATTGGTTCAAAATAAATAGTTTTAAATTTTTTTCATTCCATTTGACTTCTCGACTGCATTCAACTCCATTCTTGAAACACTCTCTTCCCTTGACTTTGGAATCACAATGTTCTTCAGGTTTTCTTATCTCTGAGTTGAACCCTATTCTTCATAACCATAGCAAATATAGTCCACAAGTTCATGGATTCCGGTCTTGACAAATTAGGGATCTGCATGTACTACATGAGGGTAGAAAAATATTCTAAGACATACTCTCCCCAAATTCCTTACCTAACTTGAAATCACAGGGGAGACATAGAGTTCTTCACTTACAACAAGCTGGAAGTATAAACTCAAGCTTTTCCCAGATGTAGCAGAGATAACCACAATATGAGCAATAATAAACGTAAAGTTGTACCACCCAACCACCAGCTCTGTTATGGATTAAATAGTGTCCCCCTAAAATATGTGTTGGAGTACTAACCCCTATACCTGTGGATATAATCCCATTTGGGAATAGAATTTTCTTTATTATGTTAATGAGACCATGTTAATGTAGAGTGTGTTTGTCTTAGTTATCTAGTGCTGCTGTAACAGAAATACCACAAGTAGATGCCTTTAACAAAACAGAAATTTATTCTCTCACAGTCTAGGAGGCTAGAAGTCCAAATTCAGGGTGCCAGCTCTAAGGGAAGGCTTTCTGTCTCTGTCAGCTCTGGGGGAGGGTCCTTGTCATCAATTTTCCCCAGTCTAGGAGTTTCTCAGTGCAGGGGCCTCAGTTCCAAACGATGACCTCTGCTCTCAGCTCTTCTTTCTTGGTGGCATGACATCCTTCTACTCTCTGCTCGATTCTCTCTTTTATGTCTCAGAAGAGATTGATTTAAGATACAACCTCATCCTGTAGATTAGTCTTGCCTCATTAACATAACCACCACTAAATCTGCCTCAATAACATCGTAGAGGTTAGGATTTACAACACATTGGTTGGTCACATCAGATCATGAAATGGTGGACAACCACACAATACTGAGAATCATGGCCCAGCCAAGTTGACACACATTTTTGGAGGACACAATTCAATCCGTGATAGTGTCTTAAACGCAATCACTTTTGAGATATAAAGAGACATCATGCACAGAAGCAAGGAAAAACAGATGGGAGAAAATAGATGCCTCACCACATGAAGATCACCAAGGAACCAAGGAATAGAAACTGAAAAGAGACAAGGACCTTCCCCCAGAGCCGACAGAGAGATGAAGACTTCCCCTAGAGCTAGTGCCCTGAATTTGGACTTCTAGCCTACTAGACTGTGAGAGAATAAATTTCTATTTGTTAAAGTCATCCACTTGTGGTATTTCTGTTACAGCAGTAGTAGATAACTAAGACAAGCTCCCAGAGAGGGCAATTACCATCATCCTGACTGTTATCTGAGCTACCAGGGAGCTCAGGCAGGTGAAGAAAAAGTGCATTCTCCTTGGGATATGCAGCACATATATTATAAGCACAAAAGCAGGGGTCAGAAACTGCTGGTCTTTGGCATGGAAGAACTTCCTGTACTATCTTTGCAACTCTTCTTTAAAGCTAAAATATTTCAAAATAGTATTAAAAATATCAAGTCCTAGAAATTTTCTATCAAAAGATTTATAAGACTTCTATGGAAAAAAGTATAAAACTTTATTGAAAGGTGTTAAAGAAAACCTGAATAAATGGAGAGTTATGCCAGACTCATGGTTTAATAATTTTGTAGATTCAGTGTAATCCCAATCAACGCTATGAAACTTTTATGGAACTTACAAACTTAAAACTTCCATAGAAATACAAAAAAAATTAATACCAAAATATTCTTGAAGAAGAACGAGTTTTTTTTTTTTTTTTTTAGATATCAGGATTTAATGTACAGCTATAATAATTAAGACAGTGTATTATTGACGTAAGGATAGACAAATAACCAATAGAACAGACATGTCATGATTGGACACTAGATATTTGATAGTGGGAGCATTGCAGTTTTTCAGTAAGTAGTCCTGGACAATTTTTCAATAAATGGTGGTGAACAATTAAGTATCCAAATGGAAAAAACAGTGAAATTGGATCCCTACCTCACACTGTAAGGACCCCTGGTGGCACAGTGGTGAAGGTTGGTGCTAACCAAAAGGTCGATGGTTCGAACTCACCAGCTGCTCTGCAGGAGAAAGATGTGGCCGTCTGCTTCCATAAAGATTTCAGCCTTGGAAACCCAATGGGGCAGATCTACTCTGTCCTATATGGTTGCTATGAGTTGGAATCAGCTCAACGGCAATGGGTTTGGTTTTTTGGGTTTTACCTCATACTATATTTAAAACACAATTCCAAGTATGCTACAGACTTAAATGTGAATGGCAAAACTAAAAAAATGTGAGAAAGGAAAACTTCTTCAGGACTGGATTAAGGAAAGATTTCTTAAACTAGACGTAAAAAAACACTATCTATAAAAAAATGAAAAACTTCATAAAAATTTTAAACTATTGTTCATTGAAGGACACCATTTCAAGTGAAAAGGGAAGCAACAGATTGGGAGACAATATCTGCAAATATATACATCTAACAAGAAGTTATATCTAGTTATATAAAGAACTCCTAAAAATCATTGAATAAAACATAACTCAATAGAAAAATGGGCTAAGAGGTTTGAGCAGACACTTTAAAAAATTCCTACTCAACTATGTAGATATATAATATATATGGAGCCCTGGTGGTGCAGTGGTGAAGTGCTTGGCTGCTAACAGACAGATGGGCAGTTTGAACCCACTAGCGCTGTGCAGGAGAAAGATGTGGCAGTTTGCTTCCATAAAGATTACAGCCTTGGAAACCCTACAGGCAGTTCTACTTTATCTTGTAGGATCCTACAGTGTTTAGTTTCATTAACACTCAGGGAAATGCAAATTAAAACCACAATGAGCTACAACTACTTACTCACCAGATTTAAAAAAAAAAAAAAATCTGTTGCTGTCGAGTTGATTCCAACTCATGACAACCCATGTGTTACAGAGTAGAACTGTTCCATAGGGTTTTCTTAGCTGTAATCGCCAGGCCTTTCTTCCATGGTGCCACTGGGTGGGTTCAAACCACCAACCTTTCGGTTAATAGTCGATCTTAGACTGCTTCCACCACCAGGGACCTTACTCACCAGGTTACCTAAAATTAAAAAAAAAACTATACCTACTGCCAGTGAAGATGTGGTACATTGCGAACTCTTATACACAGCTGGTTAATGTATAAATCAATAAAATCATTTTGGAAAACTGTTTGGCATTATTTAGTAAAGATGAAGATACACATACCTAGCAATTCCACTCCTGGAGAAACTCATGCCCACGTGTACCAGGATACATATACAAGAATGTTCGTAGCAGCACGGCTGTAATAACCAAGTACAGAAAACATCAACAATGGTGGAGGAATGTACCCCCTTTCCTTTTAAAAGGACTGTATACCTCTCCCTCCCCCCACGTGACTTGTCATATATCCTATGAAAGGAGTATATATTCCACCTAACTGACTTTTGGCTTGGCCATGTGATATCTTTGGCCTATAGAATGTGAACAGACATGATGTACATCAATCACATCCAAGCAGAAATTTTAAGAGGTGTAATGAGTTTTTACCAGAGATACTGCTTCTGCCTCTGGTATGAAAAGGCCTGTCCCAGAAAGAGGCTGCTCTTTCAGCCTGTGTCCTGCAATGAGAAAACACATGGAAAAGAGCCAAAGCTGATACAGCTTACAAGTATCAAGAATGAGAAACAAATGTTAGTATTGTAAGCCAGTGAGACTTGGGTTGTTTGCTGTAGCAAAGCTAGTACACAACAATAGAATAGGTACATGAATTCTAAATGGAATATCATACAGCAATGAAAATGAATGAGACATAGACAAATACAACATACTACTACAAACTAATCTTGAATAAAAGAAGCCAGATACAAAAGAATATGTACAGTATGATTCCATGTATACAAAGTTCAAATTCTGTTGGGGAATTCATAGGTGGATGGTAACATTATTAAGAAAAGCAACCCCATGATTGCCGTAAAAGTTGAGATAATGGTTGTCTCTGGAGGTGGGGAAGTGGAAGTGAGTTGTGACGGAAAAAGAATAGACAGATAGCAGTTGTCAAATCAACTCAGACTCATGGCAACCGCATGTACAACAGAACAAAATATTGCCGCGTCATGGGTCATCCTCATGATCACAGGCATGTTTGAGTCCATTGTTGTGACTATTGTGTCAGTCTATCTCACTGAGGTTCTCCCTCGCCCTCACTGACCCATTATTTCACCAAACATGATGTCCTCTTGCAATCGATCCCTTCTAATGACTTGCCCAAAGCAAGCAAGTTGGACAGTGTTCTGCTGTGATCCACAGTGTTTTCATCAGCGAATTTTAAAAGGTGGATTGTCAGGCCTTTCTTCCTAATCTGTCTTAGATTGTAAGCTCCGCTGAAACCTGTCCACCATGGATGAGCCTGCTGGTATTTGAAATATCAGTGGCATAGCTTCCACATCACAGCAACACACAAGCCACCACAGTACAACAAAATGACAGACGGGTAGTGGAAAAAAAGAATACAAAGTGAGATTCCAAGGTACTGGCAGTGTTCTATTTCTTAAATTGGGTGTTTATGTTTTTCTTTAAACAGTGCATTTTTGTTTCATAAACTTCTATGTATATTTCACAATAAAAAAGTTTTTAAAAAATTCCCTGTCATTGCTCATTTGTTCCTCTAAGTCTTGCTTGAAAGTTCCCAGTTTCCACACTCACCTGGAAATCACTACAAACAAATTCCGTAACTGAGATTACACAAGTTGCTAGATCAAAATGCTTTTCTGATAGCCCAGTCTAGAATATCTAATGCTTTTCTTCTCTTATTACTGGAATTCTTAGTCCAAAAACCCCCCAGAAAACCACTCACACCAATCTGGCAAGATCAGCTATTTATAATTCATCACTGCAGTTCATTAGTCAGAATTCTTGCATCCTCTAGAGGCTTACAAATTTTTTTCTTTTTAAATATTTATTCCATTATTTTATTTAACACTGAGATCAGAGTTGCACGATGGTGATTTCCAGAAACACTTTTTTGAAATTCATGGTTTTTATTTCATCATTCTTCCTTAATTCTTATTATTGGTTTAGCACCTGCAGTGCACGTGGAGAGGTATGAAAATAACGATGATATGTTGTTGAGATTTCAGAACAATAAACATAACTGCCATGTTGAACCTATGTCGTCTAATGAGAAGTGCTCCTGATGGATGATGCTTTGATTTCCTTGTTTGTTTGCTTTTTAAACATTAGCGGTGAATTTTACAGTATCACTAGTATTCACATTCATCATGACTAGGCCTGTTTTCTTCTTACTGAAATGAGATTTTCAATATACATTCAGCTTTTTGGTCATCTGTCTGACTTTAACTTCCTAATTTCTCATTAGTTGTCATATTTCTTCTAATCTCATTTCTAAGCTATCACTCCAAAGATCACTTCCTTTCCTACACTTATAATAACTCATAAAGATACCTTTTCCCAAAATACCATTATTGTAAGTTTTCTCTCATCTAATTCCAAATGCAGCTCTGAAGACAGGGTTTCTCTTATACCCTAACATTACATGGGTGGCAGGGCACGGGTAAGATGACATACATTCATACAATATAATTTCTTGTCTCTGAGAGAAAGCACAGATGATTGTGGTAAGCACTATGGGTACCCTCATATTACATATATCTCCCTCCCTCAAAAATTATGTGGTATCAGTCAGTATCTAACCAGGGAAACAGAAAGCACTCTAAGTATTTAAAACAGAAAGAATTTAATGCAAGAAATTAACTACACAGGCGATGGAAGAGATGAGGAGTCAGTAATGGATGATGAGGCATTCCAGAGATCATCAACAGCAGGAAAACTCTACTATACCTAAGCTGAAGGGACAAAGAGAAGTGGTGTTACTAGAGCCTAAGGGCCAAGATCGCTCTGCAGAAGGTGAAACCATGGCAGACCCGTCTGGCTGGTGATGGAGCCACGAAGCCAATACTGGAATTACCACCCAGGGCAGAAAAGGAGGAGGATATATCCTGTCTTCTCCCTCCCTCTAATCTCCTACCAGTGTTTCCCATTAGCCAAACTCAGCCAAAAAGCTACAGAAGCAGGAGAACATAGGGAGGGCAAGAAATGGAGGGACTAGGGAGAAAAGGAGATTCAGAAAAGTCATGGCATTTGTCTCCAAACAGTCAAAGGGCTATCATTTGGAAGAAGAATAGATTTAATCTCCATGGTACCATGAAGAGGGTCAATGTGGATTCCAAGGATCAATCGATGGAAAATACAGGAAAACGAATTTCAACTCAAAATAAGGAAGAATGTTTAAATAAGCAGAACTGTTAAAAAAAGAAAAAGAAACAGTGTGCCTTGAAAAGTGGTAATTTTGGGGTCCATAATGCTGTATGTATTGTTGAAATACTATAAATGGAATGTTCTTCTACAAGTTCTATGTCATATAAAAGTCACAGAAAGATATTAATGGTAGAATATAAATGGTGGGAATATGGGTGTTTACCATAAAATCTTTTAAGTTTGCTGTATGTTTGAAATTTTTCATAATAAAATGTTGGGGGGAAAAGTCACTGAAGACAGCAAGACATCTAGAGCCATGAAATGGGATTATCTGTTCATAGGTGTATTAGTAACAAATTGCTCCAAAATTTAGCATCTTAAAACAGCAAACATTTCTTTTTTTTTTTTTCTGAAAAAGTGCATTTTTCTTTTTTTTTTTAATTGATGTAATTAAATGAAGTTTACATTTCAAGTTAGTCTCCCATACAGAATTTTTTTTTTTTTAACATACATTGTTATGAGACCCCAACTGCTTACCCCATTCTGTGACAGCACACTCCTCCCCTCCACCCCTGGTTCCCCATGAACATTCAACCAGCTCTTTACTCTCTCTGCCTTCCCCTCTAACCTCTGGACAGAAGCTGTCCCTTTGGTCTCTTATATCTACTTGTCTAAGAGGCACATTCTTCATGAGTATCACTTTATGTCCCACAGTCCAGTCC